>NW_007251002.1:9558-21505 GCF_000164805.1 Carlito syrichta | reverse complement strand
CGCCGCCCGGCCCCGGCCTCCTCCTGCCCCGCCGTCCCGGGCCTCGCAGGCTCCGCCGCGCACGGGGCCGGTTCTGGGGGAGGGAATGTAAACAAATCGGGGTTTTATAGTTACCTCACACTCGAGTGCCGTGTGCATCTCCTCTCCGCTCGGTACCAAAGCCCGGCTGCACCCAATCGCCTATTCACCAAAGCCGTCTGCGCTAACTGCGTCGCAGAGTCCCGCGCTCCAAACGCGCGGCTACGCCGGTGGCGTACGAGACCCACGCAGGTCCCCGCGCAGCCGCACAGCGTCCGCCTGTGGGCGCTGCGCTAGGGGCGTACACGCGCCGCCTAGCCATTCGCGTCGGGGAACGCCGACTGCGTAGGGTGCCGCACCATTCGCGAGGTTGGCGCGGAGAGTCGGAGCTTACGCAAACTGCGGAGCTCAGCGGCTCCGCGCTGGTTTTGTTCCAAGAAAGGAGGCCGCGGAGAGCGGCCCTGGCGCATGCGTGGAGTGCCCGGACGCGCCGGGCCCTGTCGTGGGTCGTGGGGCCTCGGGCGGGAGGGGCGTCGTGGGGACCCCGGAACGCGCACACAGAAGCCAGAAGGCTTTAGGGTAAGGAGTCAAGATGCTTGTCTGCACGAGTTAGACAAACGCGTTCAATGAGTCCTTCCCCTTTGTAAAAGTCACCTTTTCAGGCTCTTGGGGCAAAAGCAACAGATGCATGTATTTGGTGCTACGCTGCCACTCGTGAACTCTCAGCACACTTAATGCGGGTCTTCCAAGCCCCAGAGAAAACGGTGGCTCCTGCGCGCATGCACGCACCGGGAGTCTTTCTCAAGGACTCTGGCGACCCTTCCAGGGCCAGCCACCTCCTACCCCTCCTCAATGAATGGATTCTTTCTTAACACCCAACGGCAGAAACTCCCGGCCCAGCCCATCAACTCCGTGGGCTCCCGCCCCAATCGTGTCTGTTCTTGCTCCCAATCTGCGAACACCTACCTGCATGGGCTCCTCCCCTACTCTTAAGCAACCCACAACCCACGTTTTCTTCAAAGGTGCCTCTGGACATCTGCCCTTTGCTTGTTACTTTTGCGTTTCGGCTCTTACAAAACCCACATGTCAAGGCCTATCTGCATTCTGCCCGGGGTGCCTTTGTCTCGGTGTCCAACCGGAATGTAATATTGAGAGCTAGTTCTGGGGATGCCTTATGAGTGCCTGGCAGTTTGCATAAAACCAGGATCAGTGGTCATAGGAAGTTTTACTGTGTGTCAGGTACTTACAGAGTGCCTCACATATATAGTAACTTAATCCCTAATCCCCATATCACAGCCAGGTAGGAATTATTATCCAGGAAACTGAGGCACAAGACATTCCAGAGCAGGTAGAGAGGTGAATTGGGATCTCCAAACCCATTCAAGTACATTTCCCTACTATTCTGCATATTAGTCCTTCATAAAATAAGATTGTTTTGTTTTTGTTTTATATCTCGACAAAGAACGTCTTTTTAATTGGATGCCTCCTGACTGCAAGGACACTTAGCTACTCGCACCCTCTTTTTCTTGTTTGAGAAAGCTAATCCATGTACCCCACTCCTGCTGGCAAAGAGAGAAGTCATGAGATGTGGAGGAAGAAAGTTAAGTGTGAGTCCTTGTTTCCAGCCTCACCATTGCCACTAAATGTGGGGGACAATGGCCGCGGTCCTCAGATTCACGGATAAATTAAAGGGATTATTTTAAATGTATTCTAAGGCTTATTCTACAACTAACGTCCTTAGAGTTCATAAAATCATTGTAGGACATCCAACAGGTGCAAAACATAAAAAGCATCCAAATTACCCATACACACACACACACACACACACACACACACACACTTGTTTGTTTTGCTTTTTTTGAGGCGGGGTGTCACTCTGTCACCCAGGCTGGAGCGTAATGGCACAATCACAGCTTACTACAGCTTTGACCTCATGGGCTCAGGCGATTCTTCCGCCTCAGCCTCCCAAGTAGCTGGGATTACAGGAACAGGCCACTGTGACAGGCTAATTTTTTGAATTTTTGTAGAGATGAAGTCTCGCTATGTTGCCCAGGCTAGTCTGGAGGAATCCTAGGGCCTCTCCCTCCCAAAGTGCTGGGATTACAGACATAAGGTACCACACCTGGCCTGTCTTGATTATTTCATTTTACTTTTTTTTGAATTGGAGTCTCACTCTGTCGCCCAAGCTGGAGTGCAGTGGCAAGTTCACAGCCACCACTCCTCAACCTGCTGGACTCAGGCGATCCTTCTGCCTCAGCCTTCCAAGTAGCTGGAACTATAGGCGTGTGCCACCATGCCCTGCTAATTTTTCAGTTTATTGTAGAGACAAGGTCTTGCCAAGTTGCCCAGGCTGGTCTCGAACCCGTGGTCTCAGGCAATCCTCTCTCCTCCACCTCCCCAAGTGCTGGGATTATAGGCATGAACTGAGCCACCTCACCTGGCCTGATATTTTAAGGACTGATAATTATTTATTGAACACATTATTATCAGCACCCTTAAAGTACATATCTTTCTTTCAAACATCAGTAAGATATAGCACTTACATTCCTCATATATTAGGGCACTGGCACTGCTTTCTTAATGATGTATACACAAGGCTGTTCAGCTGGCACACACAAATACAGCTTGGACAACATAGCAAGACCCCATTTCTAAAAAAAAAAAGCTGACAGGCTTTCTCAAATACCAATTGCCAGGCCCTGCCTGTGAGCTGAACCAATTTATCAAATATTGAAATACTTCTCTGCAAGTCGGTCAACAGCTGCAACTCAGAGTGGTATCTGTGCACACTTCCCACTCCTATTCCCAGGCCTTCCTCTCAAAATTTTCCAGACCTCCACATTTTAGGAACTAAAAGGCTCATATCTGGCTGAGACAGAGGTCTTTGGACTATATATCACCCCTGCATTAAACTACTTGAAAATGGTAAACAACCTGAAAATAGAGACCATGTCTCCGATCACTTTGTAAGCTCACCCACACATCCAAACACATCCTGGTATGTACACACTGACTTGGGCAGGGCTTAGAGCAAAATGATCAGACAGGATAAATAATGAAGCTGCAAACTAGAATATTACTTTTCCTACTGGGAAAAGAACCTCAGAAAATGACTTGCAGGCTTACACAAAATCTCCTGCTGAGTTAAAGAATGGCCAGTGCAGCAAAAATATCACTCTAACATATGAATAGCTTTATCTTTACCAGTTTTATACACAAGTAATATGTTAGGGAAAGGAATTTCTAATATGTTGGAATCATAAAACTTTCTAAAAAGGTTAGACTTTTTTTTCTCCAGCCACCTAATTTGATTCATAAAGAAGCTCATCTGAACTATAAAAACAGTATAAGTGATTTTCAGTACCTGAGGGGAGAGTATTGAATTATGTGTAAATGGTTTACCTTTCACTGTTTAGTTAATTCACACTGCTTCAGTCATGATATTATTTCACATATCTAATTTTTAAATTTGTGAGACATGATATAGTAAATACAATGACCTTTTACCCTTCAAAGAATTGGAAAAGAACTAACTACAAAAGAGAAAATAAGAACTGCACGTCACACCTCAGTCTTCAGCTGTGACTGAAGGAAATCCATGTCATAAACCCGGCTTTCCTTCTTACAGAGGACAATAGTCATCATACACAACAAGGTTAAGAATCTTTAATGAAATCTGTAAAGAACATGACTAATTCAAAGAAATCAGATGTTTCAAACTCAATCATTCTTTCCATGATTCAAAATTAGTAATAACCAAGGACAAAGAAACCTCCTTAAATTCATCTTCAGTTTAAACTCTGACTTTTACATGGACAAAAAAGTTTGGTTCAGACAAGGTTATGATTAGAGAGGCCATTTGTCAAGAGTACAAGGAAACTAAATTATGTTGATATGTGAACGTGGTGGGTGTGGGGGTATTAAGTCCCAGAACAGGTGTTCAGATCTGGGAAGGGACAATATCAGTAATATGTAGATGAAGTTCTAAACCTAGACCTCAAAATTAATGACTATTTATTTTTAGAGACTGTATTTCATTGCGAAGATTGAAACTTGAACTCTGGATCTGACTCCAGAAAAATGTAAAAGATGTGTACCATTCCATTTCTTTGAGACCAGTAGCATTGCGTGACATGGAACAGGGCAAGCCCACATCAAGATAGGGAGGTGGGGTCTGTGGGGTAGTCTCTTTCAGATCCCCTGAGACATTATGGCTCTACCATCTCTTTTTATGCAGTCTCTAAGCACTTGTCCTTCCCACAGGTAAGATAAATGAGTCCATGAATGTTCTCACTGAAAAGCACAGCTGCCCTTCTACCTCCTCCTCCTTTTTTTTTTTTTTTTTTGAGTTGGAGTCTCACTCTGTCACCCAGACTGGAGTGCAGTGGCTGCTCCCGGCCACTGCCGCCTCGACCTGCTGGGCTCCGGGGATCCTTCTGCCTCAGCCTTCCAAGTAGCTGGAATTACAGGCACGTGCTACCACGCCCAGCTAATTTTTGATTTATTGTAGAGATGAGGTCTCGCCAAGTTGCCCAGGCGGGTCTCGAACTCACGAGCTCAGGCAATCCACTCATCTCAGCCTCCCAAAGCATGGGGATTACAGGCTGAGCCACCGAGCCCGGCCTTCCTCCTTCTAAAGAGCAAGACCCATGTGTCTGAGAGACCATCCTCCTCCACAGAGATAGGTACACAAAGACAGGAAGAAAGAAGTCACTGCTACTCTGAGGAGGGAGAGTTTCTGATGTGCCTGTCAAGTGCAGTCATTCTGAATTGGTGGGTTTATGCAGTAAAACTGAGTTTCAGGCTGTCTGCAGATACAAAAATAGATTGGAGAAATGAAACAAAGATTTAAGCAACTCTTCACCCTAGGAAGAAAAAGTAGATTTGTTGTGCTTTGCCCAAGTGGCCCTAACCAGAGTCCTGAATTTCAAGCCAGATTCCTGAATTTCAAGCCAGTACAGTCCAAACAAAAGGCCTGTAGCTTTCGGTGTTTCTCCTGGAAGAGAGACAATAATAGATAAAGCCTCAAGCCTCTGATTCACCACATCCTTTCAAAAATAAAAATGAGACTCAGCTCAAGAAAAAGAGGAAGACCTACTGAAAAGAATGAACACAAGCAAAACACTCAGAGAGAGAGCCAGACTAACAGACAAACCACGCATTTGCCCACATGGTACATCCAAGAAGCTTCTCATCTTAAACTTACTCTCACGGAACCCACCAATTCCTGGAATTCCACAGCTAGCATTTCATCCCTGGGCCTTGCACCCAAAGGGACTTTGACCCGGAGAGAAGTTACTACCACTTTATCATTTATTTATACTGTTGTGGGTGTATATACTATATATTTCAAGACCCGCCTGAGCAGCGAGACCTCATCTCTACAACAAATCAAAAATCAACCGGCGGCTACTTGGAAGGCTGAGGCGGAAGGATCACTGGAGCCCAGCAGGTGAGGCTGCGGTGGCCGGAAGCGGCCACTGCACTCCAGTCTGGGTGACCGAATGAGACTCCAAGTGAAAAAATAAAAATAAAAAAAGAGGAAGTTCTAAGAAAAGAGAACACATGGTTATCTAGATTCCCCAGGGCAGTATGGTGCAAAGGGAGAGAAGAGGAATAGAGACAACTTTTCAGTCTCACATCCAGCCAGCTGCGTTCACTCACGGAACACGAAGAAAAAGAAAAAGTTGGCCTGGGAGCCACCCTTTCAGATCGTCTGCAACTCCAACAGCACAACAGAAATCAGCTTCTCAAAACTTAACTCCCAGTCCAAAGGAATTAAGAAAAAGTGGCTTAACTATCACATGAATATAGCAAATTTGAGATGTATCTGTGGATGATTACACTTCAATTTAAGGAAAATTGTCAACATGGGAATGAATTAGCAATAAGTTACTGTGTAAATTTTTCTCGAAGGTTTGTTAAATTAGTTGAAATTAATATATCCATTTAAAATTTTATTTTAAAGTGGCATCACATGAGAGCAAATTTTAAATCTTGCCTAGGGCTTCTAAGATAATTCATAAGAAGACCCAATTCACAACTGACATTTATGAAAAATAATCAAGTGCATCTTTAAAAATCAAGATACACTTGTTTTATCTTAGCAAATATTGTGTACCTTTATTTGACAGCAAGAATGCAGCAAACTTGTAAATATTAGGAAAAGCAGTAAATGAACTGTCAAAACAAGAGTAGCTTGTAGGAATTTCTGAATTTTTCTTGTACTATTTCTAAGTAAAACTTGAATCATTTTTTTAAAAATTTATTTATTTTAATAGAGCAATTCACTTTTCCATTCTTCAAAGAATCCCACAGGCCTACCTCTTCATTCCTGCCTAGATCTTCAGAGAAACTTCAGAAAAGTCCTAATGTTTTGAGAGCAACGCTTCTGGCAGTTCCCAATAGTCACCGACCCATCACGCTGGCTTTCTTTCTCCTAGATGATCTCACCTACAGCCTCTGCTGATTTCATCACACAGAAGTTTCATTCTAATTACAACGGCAGTTGCTTTCTCTAAGCAGTTATGTGTTACAGTCTGTCTTCCCATCTTAAACACACAAAGCTGTATGGCTTAAAATGTGCAGAGCACCATTTAAATGCTGTAAATAGAACTCATTTAATTCCTACAATAACCCTGTGAGGAGAATATTAATATGCCTATTTTACAGATGAAGAATACTGAGGTGATCACATAGTATATGGCAGAGCCAGGATCCTCATCCAGGAAGCCTGGTCTTAGAGGCTGTGCTCTTCACCCTTGTATTACCCAGCCTCTTGAATCAAGACTGTGTGCAGGCCTTCATGTTTGTGAAGATATCTATACTACTTTTTCTGAAAATGTTGGCAGTTTTTAAAGGAAAGAAAAAAAAAATCAGGAGAACCCTAAACGAATGGTGTCCTAGCCTGCAAATGCTGCAGGTCAATGGAAACATTAAAAGTGACATTAGATGGAATAAAGATTAAAAAACAAAAATATGTCAAGATACTTATACTGTGGACATTTGTTTTTTTTGTTTTTTGGGTTTTTTTTGTAGTTGGAGTCTCACTCTGTCACCCAGACTGGAGTGCAGTGGTCACTCCCGGCCACTGCAGCCTCGACCTGCTGGGCTCCAGAGATCCTTCAGCCTCAGCCTTCCAAGCAGCCGGACTACAGGAGCGCGCTGCCATGCCCGGCTAATTTTTTGATTTATTTTAGAGATGAGGTCTCGCCAAGTTGGCCAGGTGGGTCTCGAACCCGCAGGCTCAGGCAATCCACTCACTTTGGCCCCCCCAAAGCGCAGGATTACAAGCTGAGCCACCGAGCCGGCCCTTTTTTTTTTTTTTAATCTTTCAGCTTGACTAGCTTGAATCAATTCCAAGAGCAATATTTATTCCAGTCTTTTACATTAGAATGTTAATTAGTCAATCTGGTTACACATTCAGTTGAAAGCTTCTCCCCTTTACGGTGATTTGATGTAGCTGTTCAAGTGTTTATTTATACCAGTAAAGTTACATTAAAAATGAGGCAGAATCAGGTGTGCGCTAAAGACTTCAATCCTAGCCATGTAAACATGAGCAAATCAATAAATAATTAGTTGGGTACCGAAAAATGTATCCCAGCAATTTCAAGATGAAATTCATTTAGGGGACTAAAGGTACATAACAGTCCCTAGATTTATACAACTATCTCCTGCAAGTCTACCTTGGAGAAAGAGACTAGAAATATTAAGGGATGGACATACCTTGAAGCAAAAGTCTGTGTATTCATCATGTGCAAGCCACCAAGTTAAATAGCTGGGATGCCAGGTGAACAAAACGAGATTCTGGCCCTTCTGTCACTTCTAGTCCAAGTCCAGTAGAGGAGGTCATCACAGTAGGGAGTTTCAAGTGCTATGTTGGAGATAGGTATGGATTACAGAGGCAGCACGGGCCAAGAATGGGGACTACACTATGGCTTCCGGAAGGGAGCGATGTCTGAAGTTTTACTTAAGGATGAGGAGGAGAGAGCAGGGGAAAGGCCTAGGGGAAGAGCCACTAAGCAGGTGAAGGCGGGGAGGTGACAGCATGACTTTTAGGATGAGGAGCTGGCACGATACACAGTCATGTGTGTTCTGGCTCAGGGAATTGGGAGGGCTGAGATAGGCCTGGTGAGCAGCCTTCCTGTGCCACCTTGAGGCCTCGGGATGCCAACCTGAGGGCAATAAGAGCCACTGAAGAATTTTCAGCAGGCACCTGGCACCATTAGGCAAGAAGGGAAGTCGATAATGTGGTTGGTGTGGTGTCTTCTCCCCAGAGACATCTGTGTCCTAATCCCTGGAACCTGTGAATATGCCTGGGGACCAGTCGGCCTCCTGTTAGGGACGAGGCACCACAGGCACCACAGCAGAAGGTGAGCAGCTGGCTATTGGAGCTCTGCCTCCTGGCAGATCAGCCTGCAGCAGATTCTCACAGGCAGTAGATTCTCACAGGAGCCGGTGAACTACTGAGAATTACATATGCGAGGGATCTAGGTTGCAGCTCTTCATAAGAATCTAATGCTTGATAATCTGAGGTGGAGCTGAGGCAGTGGGGAGCGGCTGCAAACACGGATCAACATTAGCAGTGAGGTTTGACTGCATACTCCCTCCCACGCTCCCCTCTCCCCAGCCCCCATTCATGGAAAAATTATCTTTCACAAAACCAGTTCCTGATGCCAAAAAGGTTGGGAACCACTACAGTAGAGCATATGCAAAGGGTAGTCAAGCTGGGAAGGAATTAAGGTTGTGAATCAACTGACCTTGAGATGGAGAGATTATTCAAAATTATCCAGGTGGGCACAATTTAACCATGGATCCTGAGAGCAGAAGAAGTAGGGAGCAGAGTCAGTGTGACTGTGAAAGAGAAATGATCAGACAGCTGCAACGTTGCTGAAGAAAGAGGGCCTCGGGCTAGAGCTAAGGAGTGTGGGTGTGTAGCTCTAGAAGGTAGAAAAGACCTCCAAAAGAAAGGATGCCGCTAACACCTTGGCTTTGCCTCAACGAGACCCCATCAGACCCATGACCTACAGAACTATGAAAGAATAAATTTGTATTGTTTTTGTGGTAACGTGTGGCAAAGATGGAAAACGTAAACGGTTAGGAAGTGTTGCAATAATAATCCATATGGGAAGTGATGGTGGTATAAACCAAAAATAAAACTCTAAGAGCCCCCAACGGACCAAGTGAAACCCAACAAGAGGTCAGACATGCCTTGTTAAACCCCTTCTTGTGGAGTAGAGGCACAACTGATCAGCATCAACATTAAAATAGAGATCCTAAGACTGACAAAACAGACTCTAGAAGTAAGATACCAAATGCTAACCTGACTCTGGTATCATACCACATAGCAGATAGCAGGCCCTAAAGGAAATACAAATATTGTGCCCCAAAACATCTTTGGCATATTTTGAAATGGTCTTGCAAAGTCCTCTCTTGGGGAAATTTGTATCTGTAGAATATCTCCAAACGCAGGTCTCTTCCATATCCAGAAAAGATTTAACTAGGACTCTGACATAGTTTAAGGTGCAAAAAGAGACGTTTATATTTGCCATCTATTCTTTCTGAAGCCTGCTACTTAGAGGCTCATTTACATAACAATGCCTTGGCTCCCACAAGTCCTTTATCTTTTTTTTTTTTTTTTTTTTGAGTTGGAGTCTCACTCTGTCGCCCAGACTGGAGTGCAGTGGCCGCTCCCGGTCACCACAGCCTCGCCTGCTGTGCTCCGGAGATCCTTCCGCCTCAGCCTTCCGAGTAGCCGGAATTACAGTAATGCGCCACCACGCCCGGCTGATTTTTTGATTTATTGTAGAGATGAGGCCTCGCTGCCCAGGCAGGTCTCGAACCCGCGGGCTCAGGCAATCCACTCACCTCAACCTCCCAAAGGCGCGGGATTACAGGCTGAGCCACCGAGCCCGGCAAATCCTTTATCTTAACTCAAGCATTTCTTTCTACTGATTTACAGAGTTTAAGTCTTTCAACCAATTGTCAATCAAAAAATCTTTGAATCCACTTATGATTTATAAACCCATATCCTACCCCTTGGAGATGTCCTGCATTTTGGGGCAAACAATTGTGTACCTTACATGATTAATATCTTTGTCTGTAACTCTCATCTCCCTAAAATGTATAAAAACCAAGCTGTAACCCAACTACTCGGGTACATATTCTCAGAATTTCTTGAGACTACCTTAAACCCTAGTTACTCGTATGTGCCTTGGAGTAAATCTCTTTAAATGTTTTACAGAGTTTGACTTTTTTTTGTCAATAATGGATAAAGAATAACTGTTGAATTTAAGAAATGTCAAGGAGATATAATCAAATTTGAACATCAGCTCTCTAACTTATTACCTGTAGCCTTAATTTGATCATTCAGCTCCATTTCCAAAACCTGTAGAATGAGCAATACTTTATAAGATTTTAATTTCTATTTTTCTAATCAAGGTAATACATTAACATAAGCTTTAAATTTTAAATAGAAATACATGCTACCAAATGAATGAAACTTGAAAATACAAAATCATAAAGTGAAGTATGATTTCATTACTATAAGAGACCTGGAATAGGAAAATTAATAGAGACAGAAAGAAGAATAGAGGTTCCCAGAGGCTGGGGGGGTTGAGTGATGGAAAGAAATAGGAAATGGGGAGTTAATTTTTAATGGGTACAGAATTTCTCTTTGGAAATGAAAAGTAACTGAGGACTAAATCTGACCGTTTTTTCCCTCTTACCCAAATTCCTAACTAAAAGGCTGGGGAAGTCACTGCCTGATAAATACTCACCAGACAGGGTTTTATTACTCTATTACCCTATATCCTAAAGTTTACTTTCCAACCTGACTCCGGCATAACATAACATAACATAACATAACATAACATAACATAACATAACATAACATATAACAAATAAAGAAGATTTATGGTCCCACAGAGCAATCTATCTTGGATTCCCAGTCTCCAGAGAACCTGTAAGCCACATATAAGGCTTCATCTACATATCAACAAATCTGGAGTTTCCCACCCCCTTTCTTAACAAAGCATCTCCCAAACCGGGCTCAGTGGCTCAGCCTGTAATCCCAGCACTTTGGGAGGCTGAGGTGAGAGGAATGCCTGAGCCCGCGGGTTCCAGACCCGCCTGGGCAACTTGGCAAGACTTCATCTCTACAATAAATCAAAAAATTAGCCGGGTGTGGTAGTGCGCGCCTGTAGTTCCAGCTACTTGGAAGGCTGAGGCGGAAGGATTGCCGGAGCCCAGCAGGTCGAGGCTGCGGTGGCCGGGAGCGGCCACTGCACTCCAGTCTGGGTGACAGTGAGACTACAACTCAAAAAAAAAAAAAAAAAAGCATCTCCTGAACTGATTTCCTAAATTCCTTAGATAGGAACTACAAATTACCAGATAAGAAATCTTTGAATCCACCTCTGGCCAACAAGCTACACTCCCAACGCCTGCTTGGAGATGTCCTGCCAACCTAGACCAAACCAGTGAAAATATCACATGTATTGATTTATGGTTTCTTGTAACTTCTGCCTTCCTTAAACGTATACAACCAAGCCATTGTTTGGCTACAGTGGGCACACATTCGCAGGACCTCCTGAGGATGGGTGTACCTGGGTTAAGTCCTCAAATTTGGCTCAAAAATAAACCATCTTAAAATATTTTACAGAGTTTGGCATCTTTTCATCAACATATTGAAAATAATAATAATAATAATAAAGCATTGCAATAAATACAAATTAAACAAATACACTATCTAGCATCTACAATGTCCAAGAAGTTGACCTATATTATAATACATATATAATTTTATAAATCTAGAGTTTTTAAATATAATTTTGGGAATAAGCTTCCAGAAGTAGTTTGTACTTTTTTCCCCCGCTACATTTATTTTTTTTTTTTTTAATTGAAATCTCACTCTGTCGCCCAGCCTGGAGTG
>NW_007251002.1:2601-9538 GCF_000164805.1 Carlito syrichta | reverse complement strand
TCAGCCTTCCAAGTAGCTGGAACTACAGGCGTGCGCTACCATACCCGGCTAATTTTTTTTGATTTATTGTAGAGATGAGGTCTCGCCAAGTTGCCCAGGCTGGTGAACCCACCGGCTCAGGTAATTCACTCACCTCGGCCTCCCAAAGCGCGGGATTACAGGCTGAGACACCGAGCCTGGCCTCCCCCTACATTTAAAGTAAAAACTTCGGTTGGGTGCACACCTATAATCCCAGCACTTTGGGAGGCCGAGGTGATAGGATTGCCTGAGCCCAAGGGCTCAAGACCAGCCTGGGCAACTTGGCGAGACCTCGTCTCTATAATAAAATCAAAAAGTTTGCCGCACATGGTGGCATGTGCCTGTAGTTCTAGCTACATGAAAGGCTGAGGCGGAAAGATAACCTGAGCCCAGCAGGTCATGGCTGCGGTGGCCATGAGCATGCCACTGCATTGCAGCCTGGGCAACAGAGTGAAAAACTCCAACTCACAATAAATAAATAAATAAATAAAATTAAAACTTCAAATATATAAAACAGTAGCTTTGCAGTTGGAGTAGTTCTGAGATAACTAAAATACACAAGTGGAGTTAGCCAGTGTGATGCTGTTATACCTCTGCCCAGCACTCATTTCCTAAATAAAGTAATTAGATGGGTCATGAGTGAGATAACCAGGCAAACTTTGAACATTATGCAAATGTAATGTTAAGATTAATTAAGCCGGGCTTGGTGGCTCAGCCAGTAATCCCACGCCTTGGGAGGCTGAGGTGAGTGGATTGACTGAGCCCGCGGGTTCAAGACCTGCCTGGGCAACTTGATGAGAACTCATCTCTACAATAAATCAAAAAAATTAACCGGGCGTGGTAGCACGCGCCTGTAGTTCCAGCTACTTGGAAGGCTGAGGCGAAAGGAGAGGCGGAAGGATCACCGGAGCCTGGCAGGTTGAGGCTGCAGTGGCCAGGAGCGGCCACTGCACTCCAGTCTGGGCGACAGAGTGAGACTCCAACTCAAAAAAAAAAAAGATTAATCAGCTCCATTCCAAAACAAATCTACCTTCTTTGGAGAAAATTTAAAATAATTTGCATGTAATCTAATTAAGTTCTCAGCTATGTTTCGAAGCGGAACTCTAATACTCCTATTTATATCTCCTTTTGTTTGAAGTTTTATACTTTGTAGCATTCCACACTCATACTGAAAGCCAAGCACATCTTTTAAATATTTACTGCATTTGTACAGTATCTACACTATTACTACTATCATACCGTTATTAGTTAACAATGCTAACTAACAAGTTTGGTGGCCGATAATCAGCCATTTCTAGATTGACCGGGTAATGGGGGGGGTGAGGAACAGAGGGCAGGGAACAGCAATCATGAAATTTCTGTAGCCATGAAGTTCTGATACTCTCTTACTTATCAGAGATACATGAACTGCTTTGTGGGGCTAGCCATGGTTGAGGGATGGTAGGATTCTACCAGCCTGAGGCTAGGGAGGCAAGTTCTGCCAATGACAGATGTTTGGCTGGTAGAGGACAGGTAGAACGACACTGAGAAAGAAATTCAGGTTCCAGATTCCAGGGTCTCCTCCTTTCACATCCCCTTCATCCAACCCCAGCCTACTATAACATGGCACTTCTTTCAAGACATCAGTAATCACCTATAAGTTATTCTATGTGGTATAAGAGGGAGATAGTATGATTAAAGAGCATTTGACTAATTTGAATGTATGAGCATACATTTTTTAAATAAGTACATGCTATGAAGCATGGACAGAGATTCTATGGGTTTTACAGTATTGAATCAACCCACACCACAGAAATAGAAGGGCATATATCTCTTAACATTTCCTAAGTGAACATCCTTGGCTGCACTTTGCCGTACCTCCTATTCATAGTCAAGAAGACCAGTCTATACCTAGCTGACCCATTTCTTCAATTCACCTATTGGATCCCTGTGATCTCTACTAGATCATCAAATTGCCACTAATGACCTTACTTGCTAAATCTGTCACCTTCAACTGTGTTCTAATTAATTTCTCTGCTACTTTTGAGGCAGTTAACCACTTCCTCCAAGTCCTTGAGAAATGTGTAAGTTTGGTCGGAGGATGTGTCAACATCCCCCAGACAGACACCTTGAGCAATGGGTGCTGCCTTTTTCCCATGCCGACTGTCCCACCAGGTACACTACACCTGGAGCTGTCCCTTGCTCCCCTTTAGGTGAGAGCTTGCCACTCCCTCTACTTAAGAGCAAACAGCACTCTGCTGGCTTTTCACCTCCCTCTCTAGTGGCCCTTTCCTAGTTTCTACAAGGGCTTTTGTTCTCCAGTTTTCCTTCCATGTAGGCAATCTCTTCTGGGCCCTCTCATATGACACCAGATGTCTGTAAAAAAGTGTTTGAAGGATTGCTTACATCAGAGTTTTGAGGAGTTCTTATTAACAGTGCAATTTCCAGCCCTCCCCCAAGATCTACCTAATCAGCATCTTAGGGGTGAAGAACAGAAATCTGCACTTTATTTTATTTATGTATTTCATTTTGTTTTATTTTTGAGTCAGAATCTCACTCTGTCGTGTATGCTGGAGTGCAGTGGCACAATCGCAGCTACCACATCTTCAACTTACTGGGCTCAGGTGATCCTTCTGCCGCAGCCTTCCAAGTAGCTGAAAATACAGGGATATGCCACCACCACCAGCTAATTTTTTAAAAATTTATTGTAGAGACAAGGTCTCGCCATGTTGCCCAGGCTGGTCTTGAACTACTGAGTTCAGGTCATTCTCTTGCCTTGACCTCCTAAAGTGTTGGGATTACAGACGCGTGAGCCACCATGCCTGGCCTAGATCTGCATTTTAAATCAGCTTCCAGGTAATTCTTTTTAAAAATTCAGGTTTGAGAAATTACTGTCTCACACACTAATCCTGGGTAATTTTACCCAATCCCATGGCTTCAGTACTATTTATATGCTGGTGATCTCCATCTCTCCATTTCAGACATGAAGATTACCATTGGATGTCTCATAGGCAACTCATAATTTAGGATGTCCCAAGCTGAACACAGTGCCTCTCTATCCTGCCATTCTTTCTTTTATTACCTCCAGTTCTCAAAATGGTTCTTCTGTGCTCTTCAGGGGTTTGGAGAAAGCAGAAGTGAGGTGGTCATTTTTGCCTCCTCTCTCAGTGCACTCTCAATATCTATAGGCTCTCTCTCATGTCTCATGACACTCAAGTCACTCCCCTAGTCAAGGTTATGATCATCTATGGCCTAGAACTAGTTGGTTCCTGATTAAGCTCATCTCCAATTCACTCTCCACAGTGAAAGTCAGAGTCAACATCACTAATTGGATCAGGCACTCACACGCATAAGCCTTTAAAGCCTCCCATAACCTTGGGTTAAACGATTTCACTGACAATATCTGACCACATCCACTCTTATCTTATCTCTGCAGATTTATCTCTCTTTACTTCACCTAGAACCATACTAGCCAGCCAGAAATGGTGGCTCAAGCCTGTAATCCCAGTACTTTGGGAGGCAGAGGTGAGAGGACTGCCTGAGCCCAGGGGTTCAAGACCAGCCTGGGCAGCTTGGTGAGACCTCATCTCTACAATAAATCAAAAAATTAGCTGGGCATGGTGGTGCAGGCTGTAGTTCCAGCTACTTGGAAGGATTGCTTGAGTCCAGCAGGTAGAGGCTGCAGTGACTGTGAGCATGCCACTGCACTCAGCCTGAGTGACAGAGGGAGACTCCAACTCTAAAATCAAAAAGCAAAAAAAAATTATGCTGTCCAATATGGTAGCCAGCAGTCACATGTAGCTACTGGGCCCATGAAATGTAGCTAGTCTAAATTGAGATGTGATGCATGTGTAAAACACACGTTGGCTTTCTAAAACTTACTTCAAAAAAATGTAAAAGTACTCTTGTTAAGGCCGGGTGCAGTGACTCAAATCGGTAATCCCAGCACTTTGAGAAGCCGAGGGGAAAGGATAGCCTGAGCCCAGGGGTTCGAGAACAGCCTGGGCAACTTGGTAAGATCTCTTCTCTACTATAAATCAAAAAATAAACCGGGCGTGGTAGTACGCACCTGTAGTTCCAGCTACTTGGAAGACTGAGGCGGAAGGATCGCCTGACCCAGCAGGTCGAGGCTATGGTGGCCGTGAGCTTGCCACTGCACTCCAGCCTGGGCAACAGATTGAGACTCCAGCTCAAAAAAAAAAAAAATGTCAGCCGTGGGTTATGGTGCAGACATGGCCAAGTCCAAGAACCATACCAGACACAACCAGTCGCGAAAATGGCATCAAGAAACCCTGATCACAAAGATATGAGTCTATTAAGGGGGTGGACCCCAAGTTCCAGAGGAACATGCACTTTGCCAAGAAGCACAAGAAGGGCCTGAAGAAGATGCAAGCCAATAACGCCAGGGCCATGAATGCACATGCTGAGGCTATCAAGGCCCTCGTAAAGCCCAAGGAGGTTAAGCCCAAGATCCCAAAGGGTCCTAGCCACAAGCTTACTTGACTTGCATACATTGCCCACCCCAAGTTTGAGAAGCGTATTTGTGCCCATATTGCCAAGGGCCACAGGCTCTGCCGGCCAAAGGCCAAGGATCAAACTAAGGCCCTGGCCACAGCTTCACCTGCAACTCCAGCTTCAGTTGCAGCTCCTGCTCAGGCTCCCAAAGGTGACCAGACCCCCACAAAGGTGACCAGAACCCCACAAAAGCTCCAGAGGTCTCTATCTGCCAATGTGTGGACGGAAGGACTGGTTTGACTTCCGGGATGCTCTCTGCGTGGGGCTGGTGTCCTCCTGTGCTATTTGTACAAATAAATCTGAGACAGGAAAAAAAAGTCTCATTAATATAATTTTTCATATTGGCTACATGCTGAGGTGGTAACATTTTAAGTCTACTGGGCTAAATGAGAATATCATTGGAGACGGGAACAAGATGTCGACAGCATAGGTGAACTTGTGAGATTCTCTGAATGTGAGTTCCCAAAAAGACTCTTACTTCTCTTCCCCCATCCCCCAGCCCACCACCAGCTGCGCTAGTGCGAGGCCTGGGGACCTTCGGTCCCACGCAGGGCCAGATATTGCGGCCCCCTGCTGCTGCTGTTCCACTGCGTGCATGGGAGTCTTCGGTCCCAGCCCCCTCCCAGCTCCCTCCCTGGCTACATCGTCTACAGCCTGGCACCCAGCACCAAGCCGCTGGTCATTCAGGGAGGCACTGGGTTCCCGCCCCTCAGAGACACCGGTCCCATTCCTGGCTGAAGTACCCTGTGAGGGGCCCAGGGCCACGCTCGCTGTCCACTGCCTGCTCTTTGGAGCTTTGGAGCTCTGGAACTCTGGGCCCACCCTGGCTGTGGCACTCAGGGTGAGACCCCAAGCTGGGGGACCCAGACAAGCGAAGAAAAACAGATTTGCATAAACTGCCTCATCATTCTTCAGGCAGAGACTGCCACTGCCCTGCCCACCTATCAACAAACTTTACCTCAGTTCCTAAGGCAACGGTGGGAAACAGGAGACAAAGCCCCACCCTTACGCTGCAACGAAAAACAAAGGGGAGAGGCCAGAATCAGAGATCAGAGAAGTGACTTTAATCTGATCACTTATTTTGACTTATTATTTTATCATTGTAACTCTTGGTTTTGATCACGTTTGTTGTTTCTTGATTTTATTGGCCTGTCTCTGTGTAGCTATAAGTATTCTTTAGGGAATCTTTCTTACATGTCTTTCTTCACTTCTTCCCGGCCTTGTATCTCTTTCTCACCTGATAGTTGGTATGTATATCTGTTTTCTCTCTCACTCTTCTCTCTTCCTAACCCCCTACTGACCCCCCTTCCTTCATTATTTTCCTCTTTTATACCCTCCTTTTTAATCTAGGGACAAAGACTACACACTGCTGAATGGACAGATTGTAAGGCAGAGGAAAATAGGTTCCAGTGTGTTCATACACCTGTTCGTGGATGCTAGAATCAGCATATATTCTGAACCGCAGCTTCCCTCTCAATTAAATCTCAAAATTGCAAAAAGTGCAGATTGCAGCCTATGTTCCAACCTGAAAAGAGAACAAAGGCAGAAGACACTCATAAGGAAGAACAGGAGATTGCAGAAGAGAAATTAAAGCAACCCCACCTTCTCTCAAAAACAGAATTAAAGAAGGGGAGGGAAAGGGGGAGAGAGAGAAAAATCTACACAAATGAAGAAAAACCAAAAGAAGAGTATGGGTCTCTCCCAGACCCCTGGGAGGGCAGACACTGAGAAAACTGACTTTGGAATGCAAACAATGAAGAGCCCCCAGAATGAAGGATCTCAAACTACAAACGTAGATATCAAGACAATAATGGAGAGATTAAAAAGAATTGAGGAGACACAAGAAGAAACTAGGAAGGAGCTGATATCTGAGATAACAGTAATAAAGAATACTGTGAATGAAATAAATAACAAACGGATAAGCATGGAAAGCAGAATTACCCAAGCAGAAGAAAGAATCTCAGAGCTTGAGGACCAAAATATACAAATAACCCAAACTCTTAAAAATACAGAAAATAAGCTCAAAAAGACAAAACAAAACCTTCAAGAGATGAGCGAGTACCTCAAAAGACCTAACCTAAGAGTAATTGGACTTCCTGAGGCAGAAAGAGAGACAGAGACCACACTGGAACAAACTTTCCATGAGATCATTCAAGAAAACTTCCCCTTATCTAATCAGTGATGCAAAAATTCAAACACAAGAGATTCAGAGAACCCCTGGAAGACAACAAATGAGAAGACCAACTCCTAGACACATAATAATTCGCCTAAACAAAGTACGCATAAAAGAAAAAATCCTAAAAGCAGCAAGAGAAAAAGGCCAGATCACCTACCATGGAAGACCAATCAGATAGCAGCAGATTTATCTGCAGAAACCCTGCAGGCTAAGGAGAGCTTGGAAGCCCTATCTTCAAGTCCTAAAAGA
>NW_007251002.1:0-2157 GCF_000164805.1 Carlito syrichta | reverse complement strand
CTCTCACATTTCAATAATTAGCCTGAATGTGAATGGACTAAACGCACCACTGAAAAGACATAGAATGACAAAATGGATAAAATAACACCAGGAAACAATATACTGCCTTCAAGAGACCCATCTCACTAGAAAGAACAGGGACAGACTAAAAGTAAGAGGATGGGAGACAAATGTTCAGGCGAATGGAACACAAAAGAAAGGAGGAGTCGTGATTCTAATTTCAGACAACATACCATTTAAGCTATCAAAAATTTAAAAAGATACAGAGGGCCACTACATAATGATAAAAGGTTCACTACATCAACAAGAAATATCTATTCTAAACATATATGCACCCAACATAGGTGCGCCAACTTTCATAAAGCAACTTCTAGGAAAACTGAAGAAAGATATTGACTCTAACACCATCATAACTGGGTAACACCATCATAATACCCCACTCACAACCCTTGACAGATCATCAGGACAAAAAATCCGCAAGGAGATCTGGAACCTCAATGAGACTCTGGACCATTGATACCTACAGAACACTCCATCCAAAGACCACAGAATACACATTCTACTCATCACCACATGGAACATATTCTAAGATCAACCACATAATTGGACATAAATCAAGCATAAGCAAATTTAAAAGGACTGAAATTCTACCATGCACCTTCTTGGACCACAGTGCAATAAAAAGTAAACATTGACACCAACAAGGTCTCCCCAAACCCCACAAAGACATGGACACTAAACAGCATGATGCTAAACAACTCCTGGGTCAATGATGAAATCAAAACAGAGATCAAAAGATACCTGGAAACAAATGAAAATGAAGAAACATCTTACCAAAATCTCTGGGATGCCTTGAAAGCTGTAGTAAGGGGGGAATTTATATCCCTACAAACACACATGAAGAAAATGGAAGGAACATAAATTAACAGCCTAAAAAGTCACCTAAGAAAGCTGGAAAAGCAAGACCACAAAAACCCTAATTTCAGCAGAAGAATGCAGATCACCAAAATAAAAGCCCAAATCAAGGATATAGAAGACAAAAAGATAATACAAAAAAAAAAATCAATGAAACAAAAAGCTGGTTCTTCAAAAGGATAAACAAGATCGATGATCCCCTAGCTAGACTGACTAAGAAAAAACGAGAAAAAAACCAAATAAGAACAATCAGAAACACAAAAGATGAAGTCACATCTGACCCTGAAAAAATACAAAAGATCATTAGAGACTACTACGTACACTTGTATGGAAACAAACTTGAAAATCTTAAGGAAATGGAGGACTTTCTGACATCACACAACCTACCTAGGTTGGAACAAGAAGAAATTGAGATCCTAAATAGACCAATAACAATCAAGGAAATCGACTATGAAATAAGAACACTACCTACAAAAAAAAGCCCTGGTCCAGATGACTTTCCAGCAGAATTCTATAAGAAATTTAAGGAGGAGCTGATACCAATCCTACTGAAAGTATTCCAGGCGATTGAAAAAGGTGGAACTCTCCCCAAATCATTTTACGAAGCCAACATCACATTGATACCCAAGCCAGGTAAAGATCCAACAAAGAAAGAGAACTACAGGCCAATATCTTTGATGAACATAGATGCTAAAATTCTCAACAAGATCCTAGCAAACCGGAATCAGCAATACATCTCAAAAATCATCCATCATGACCAAGTAGGCTTCATTCCTGGGATGCAAGGCTGGTTCAACATTCGTAAAACCGTAAATGTAATTAAATACATCAACAGATGTCAAAACAAAAACCACATGATTATATCATTAGATGCAGAAAAAGTTTTTGATAAAATCCATTACCCCTTCTTGATAAAAACCCTTGAACATCTAGGCATACAGGGAACATACCTCAAAATAGTAAAAGCCATCTACGAGAAACCCACAGCCAGCATACTCCTAAATGGACAAAAATTGGAACCATTTCCCCTGAAAACTGGAACAAGACAAGGATGCCCACTCTCACCCCTCCTGTTCAACCTAGTATTGGAAGTCCTGGCTAGAGCAATCAGAGAAGAGGAGGCAATCAGGGGTATCCAAATAGGAAAAGAGGAAGTCAAGTTATCTCTCTTTGCAGATGATATGATTGTGTGCCTTGAAAACCCAAGAGAATCTGTCAAAAACCTCCTTACACTGATAAAGG
>NW_007251001.1:1721-3047 GCF_000164805.1 Carlito syrichta | reverse complement strand
TAGGTAGCTGACTTAATCATCTGACTTAACTCGTTATCTAAAGACCTAGTTAGCTGACTCAAGCAGCTGACTTAACTCGTTAACTAATTAGCTTGCCTAATCAACCAGCTGACACAACCCATTTGCTAACTAGCTACCTAGCTGACTTAACCAACTGGCTTAACCCGTTAGTTAACTAGCTAACAACCTCACTCAACCTGCTGACTTAACCCAGTAGCTAACTAGATAGTTAACAGTCTTAACTATCTGACTAAATTAGAAAAATGACTTAACCAGCTGACTTAGCTATCTGACTTAACTACTTAGCTAGCTGGCTTAACTGGCCGACTTAACAAGTTGGCTAGCTGACTTAACTACCTGAATCAAATAGTTAACTAACTATATAACTAGCTGAATAACTAACTTCTTCAATAATTATCTCACTAGTTAGGTAGCAGACTTAAATAGGTGACTTAAATAGTTCGCTAACTAGTGAGCTAGCTGACATATCTAGCTTATTTAGCTAGCTAACTTGTTAGACAGCTGACTTAGTTACTGACTTAACTTGTTGGCTAACGAGAGAGCTAGCTGATTTAACGATTTTGTTAATGAGTTAACTAACTGTTTTAACTAGTTGGTAAACGAGTTAACAAGCTGACTTAACTAGTTGGTTAATGCGTTAGCTAGGTGAATTAACTTGTGGGTTCACAAGTCAGCCAACTATATATATTGTTTATCACATTGGTTGCCTACTTGGCTGACTTGTTAGCTGTCTTAACAACTCAGCCAACTAGTCGGCCAACTAGTAAGCTGGGTTAACCAGTTGACTGACGAGTTGGCACTCCAGTTAGAAATTTTAACTACTTTCCTGCTCGTTTGCTGAACTAACTAGTCGACCAACTAGTTGGCCGAGAAGTTAACTGACCTAATTACTTGGCCAACTAGTTAGCTGTGCTAACTTGTCTGCTGACAAGTTGGTCGACTAGTCGGACGATATTTTAGCTCACTTTACTATATGGATGGCTAGTTGGTGGACAGGTTACCTGACTAAACTAGTCGGCCAGCATGTGAGCCAACAGGTGAGTGGACTTAGCTAATTGGGGTGTGAGAGAGCTGACTGCTCAACTGACTTAACATGTCGGCCAATGATTGAGCCGACTGGTAAGCTGACATAAGTAGTGGGACAGCGAGTGAGCCAACTGGTCAGCTGACTTAACTAACCTGCCATTGAGTGAGCTGCCTAGCTATCAAAGGATTTAAGTCAGCTAGCTGGTTGTGTCAGCTAGCTAGCTCATTAGTTAATGATTAAGTAAGATAATTAAGTCACCTAGCTAGCACTTTAGATAA
>NW_007251001.1:0-818 GCF_000164805.1 Carlito syrichta | reverse complement strand
TAACTAGAAAGCCTAATTCCTAGCCAAATTACTTAACTAGCTACCTACCTACATAGCCCACTGGTTTGTAGATGACTTAACTACCTATCTAGCTAAGCAACTGGCCATCGAGCTGACTTAATTAGGTGACTTAACTAGCTAGCCAGTTGGCTAGCTAGCTGACTTAACTAGATAGTTACCATCATAGGCCGCTGGCTAGCCAGCTGATTTAAATAACTGACTTAACCAGCTAGCCAGTTGACTTAACTAGCTGGCTACCTAGTTCTCCAGCTGAGTTCACTAGCTGATTTAGCTAGCTAGCAACATAGCTACCCAGCTGGTTGGTCAGTTGACTTAACTCTCTGACTTAATTAGCTAGCAAGCTGGATGGCAAGCTGAATTAGCGAACCAACTTAACCAACTAGCCAGCTAACTAGCTAGCTGACTTAACTATCTAGTTACCTAGTCAGCCAGGTGCGAAGCCAGCTGAATTATCTAGCTGACTTAAGTAGGTAGCCAGCTGGCTAGCCAGCTGACTTGACTAGCTTACAACCAAGCCAGCCACCTGGATAGCCATCTGACCTAACTAGTCGACTTAATCAGGTAGCCAGCTGTCTAGCAGGCTGACTTAACTGCCTCACTAACTAACTAGTCATCTTGTTAGTGAGCTGACATAGCAAGGCTACTTAACTAGCTAGCTAATTGGCAGCTGGCTAGCCAGCTGAGTTAACTCGCTGACTTAACTAGCAAGCAAGCTGAATTAACTGGCTGAATTAACCAGCTAGCTACCTAGCTAGCCAGCTGGCTTAACTAGCTGGCTCAACTAGCTAGGTACCTAG
>NW_007251000.1:2383-8387 GCF_000164805.1 Carlito syrichta | reverse complement strand
CCTGCCTACACCATGTTGAGTGTTCAATTGTTTTTTTTTTTTTTTTTGAGATGGAGTCTCACTCTGTCACCCAGACTGGAGTGCAGTGGCTGCTCCCGGCCACTGCAACTTCGACCTGCTGGGTTCCAGCGATCCTTCCGCCTCAGCCTTCCAAGTAGCTGGAACTACAGGCACGCGTTACCACGCCCGGCTAATTTTTAATTTATTGTAGAGACGAGGTCCTGCCAAGTTGTCCAGGTGGGTCTCGAATCCGTGGTCTCAGGCAATCCACTCACCTCAGCCTACCAAAGTGCTGGGATTACAGACTGAGCCACCGAACCCGGCATTTTTTTACTTTTAACCAAAAACTACATGACCCCCATGCCTCACCCTCCCTATACACCCAATCTTGCTCCACGTGACTATTTTTTTGTTTCCCCAGATGAAAAAAATCCTCAAAAGGAAATGTTTTACTGATGAGGTGAAAGAAAAAACAGTAGAAGCGCTAAAAGTCATCAAAATTGACAAGTTCAAAAACTGTTTAGAACACAGGAAAAAAGCATCTGTATTGCATCAAACAGAGAGTACTTTAAAGTGACTGAAGTTTAAACATGTAAAAATAAATATGCACTTTTTATAAATAAATTCCAGGTATTTTGGGGTCCCTCCTCTTAGTTCAAGAAGATGTGCATAGGTGCCAAGTTGACAAGGGGTGAATTGTGATGGTTAATTTCATGTGTCAACTTGACTGGATGGAGGAATGTTCAGCTAGCTGGTAAAACCATTCCTGGGTGTGTCTATGAGGATGTCTCTGGAAGAGATTAGCATTTGAGTCAGTACACTGAGAAGAGAAGACTGGCTGGCACCGGTTTGGCTGGCCATTATCCAGTCCCTTGAATCCCAGAATAGAACAAACAGGCATAGAAAGGATCAATTGTTGCCTACTTAAGCTGGTACATCTAAGTTCTCCACCCTTGGGTATTAGAGCTCCTCATTTTAGGGCCTTCAAACTCTGAGATTGCTAGCAATGCTATCCACTCCCCAAAGTTTTCAGACAATTGCTTACGAGGGAATACAAAAAAAATAACAAAACCCGGAATTATCTTTTTGAGGGTGAGCCCCATGTAGCACAGGCTTCCCTCAATAGGCTAGTGATCCAGAAACCCATTGGCATCAGAGTACCAGCTACCATCATTTTGAGAGGCTGCATTCAGCGTCAGGGATTTTTTGTTGTTGCTGAGATTCTTTCAACAAGTTTGCCCATTTCATAATGGGTGATTTGCAAGCGCAGCTGCCCACACCGCACTGAGTGTTCTGCAGTTTTTGACCCAAAATGACATGACCTTCATTTCCTCCCCCACCCTCCCCATTCACTTGGTCTCACCCTCAGCAAATTTTTTGTTTCCCCAGATGAAAAAGTTCTCAAAGGGAAGTCTTTTGCTGATGTGGAAGAGGTGAAACAAAAAATGACAGAAACACTAAAAGGCATCGAAGAGTTCAAAAACTGTTTTGAGCAGTGGAAAAATGTCTCAATAGGTATATTGCATCAAACAGAGAGTACGCTGAAGGTGACTGAAGTTTAAACATGTAAGAATAAATACACAATTTTTTATAAATAAATCCTGGGTTGTTTTTGGTTTTGACACCCTACCTCATTTACATTCAAAGATAAAAACTAAATAATCTAATTACTAAAAAAATTGCCAGGATAGGTGGCTCAGCCTGTAATCCCGCGCCTTTGGGAGGCTGAGGTGAGTGGATTGCCTGAGCCCGTGGGTTCAAGATCCGCCTGGGCAACTTGGCAAGACCTCATCTCTACAATAAATCAAAAATTAGCTGGGCGTGGTAGTGCATGCCTGTAGTTCCAGCTACTTGGAAGGCTGAGGCAGAAGGATCACCGGAGCCCAGCAGGTCGAGGCTGCAGTGGCCGGGATCAGCCACTGCCCTCCGGTCTTGGCAACAGAGTGAGACTCCAACTCAAAAAAAAAAAAAAAAAGATATAAATCTTTAAATTATGACACAAAACAGTATATGGGGGTGTCCCCCAAAATGTATACACATTATAGGTATGGCATTTGCTCAAAAGGTGGCATTAATCAAATGAATGCCAGCATCACCACACAATGGGCAGAAAATGGAGAAATCACAGTTGAGCAAACAGCATGCTACACATTGCTACCATAATTTAACTCAACATCAGAAAGTAATATATAGATAACGTCTCTCAAAATGTGTACACATTTTTTTGGCACCCCACATAATAAATTACAGACTTCAGGAAATACATTTTAAGGCACTTCTGGAAGTCTTATGGTGTATGAGTTTGGACATACAGTTTCTGCAGATAAGCTTGTTATTTTTCTCCCTAATTACTATTTTTCTTGTATAATACTGAAAAGCATTGCTTGTAAGGAATTTCTAAAATGAATCGTTTTCCCCCAATTATTTATTCACTAACTCATTTTTCATTCTGACACTCAATCACCTCATTCACTTATTTCACCCCCTTGAGGGCAGGCACAATGTCTAATCCATCTTTGTTTTCCCACACATTTTTCATACAGCTACTATTAAAAGCCTGGTGCAGAGACTTAACCTATAATCCCAGCATTTTGGGAATGCTGAGGTGAGAGGACTGCCTGAGCCTGGGGGTTCAAAACCAGCCTGAACAACTTGGTGAGACCTTATCTCTACAACAAATCAGAAAATTAGCAGGGTGTGGTGGCATGCATCTGTAGTTGAAGCTACTTGAAGGCTGAGGCAGATGATTTCCTAAGCCCAGCAGTAGAGGCTACAGTGGCCCATGAGCATCCCATTACACTCCGGCCTGGGCAACAGAGTGAGACTCCAACTCAAAAACAAAAATGTTTGGGGATATACCTGAATAAAAAGGAGTAATAGTCAGAAAATCAGAAAATAATGAATTCACTTTTAAGCAGATTGAGGCCTTCTTTCTTATTTTTGAATAAAGGGTTCACTGCATTGAATTAACTTAAAGAAAGCAATGATATACATCAGAGAAAATGCTAGAATTAAGCTAATAAATTCATGGATGAAGTGTAACTACTCATATTTCTGAGATCTCTAGGTCATGCTATGAATATGTCTTTTGATAAAGTAACTAATATTTTATTTCATTTTATTTTTTATTTTATTTTTTTGAGCTGGTCTCACTCCGTTGCCCAGACTGGAGTGCAGTGGCACCCTCCCAGCCACCGCAGCCTCGACCTGCTGGGCTCCAGTGATCCTTTCACCTCAGCCTTCCAAGTAGCCGGAACTACAGGCACACACCACCATGCCCAGCTATTTTGATTTATTGTAGAGATGAGGTCTCGCCAAGTTGCCCGGGTGGGTCTCGAACCCATGGGCTCAAGCAATCCTCTCACCTTGGCCTCCCAAAGCCCTGGGATTATAGGCTGAGCCACCGAGCCCAGACTAATATTTTATTAAGACTATATTTATCTACTATGTTTTGTAAATAGATGTGGTTTAATAATAAGATACAACTAAAATTGCTAAGCGGTATCTAAAATTTTAAATTAATTATAATAGTAATATTTACTAGAAGATAAAATATTTTATATAGATTTTATGTTATCACATAGCTATGAAAAGTCTCCTTATATAGAATTAACCTGGTTTAAGGCCTTGTCCAATTTACTGTTCATTTTCTGCTTAAATGCTTCATCTGGTAAAGTTTGTCAGCTAAAGTTACTTACTAAGGAAATTATTATAACAAGTTATCTTGCACATCAATGATTATAGTAGTTATATCCAAAATTTCCACTAACCCAAAGTTTTAGGAAAGAAAAAAAAGAGAATAACCTTTTTTTCATAGGCATTGGATTTCTCTTGCTCTGAAGCTGTGAGTCAGGACTGACTCTCCAAATTATGGGTGGTGTTTAACAGAACTAACTGCCATAATGGTGTGCCTAGCTTGAACAGACACAGATAAAGGTCCTTTGCACATTACTGCCTTCTATTTTCTCAGTCATCTCTAGTTCATTCTGAATACATTGGATCCACTTTTATAAATGGTGAGGGTGAGGTTCAGAGAGATCAGGTATTCTTTCAAGTTGAAACATAGCAAATGCCCAACCAAGCCGAAGCCCAAGGCTGACTAGGATGCAAACCAGGGTGGGGTGGAGGAGCTTACAGCTTTCAACACAAGAGAGCTTGAGTGCATCTTGGAGCCCAGAGCACTCTATGGAGGACATTCGCTGCCTTTTTGGCTTTGCATATTCAGATTTGAAAAACAGCTTATGATAATTGGTACATTAATTAGAGATGGACATCGACCATATAATGTGACACAAAATGGCAAACAACAAGAGAAGCAGAATGGATACTTATTAAAATTAAAAATAGCCAGTAGCCGGGCTCGGTGGCTCAGCCTGTAATCCCGCACCTTTGGGAGGGTGAGGTGAGTGGATTGACTGAGCCTGTGGGTTTGAGACCCGCCTGAGCAGGGAGACCTCATCTCTACAATAAATAAAAAAAATCAGCCAGGCGTGGTAGTGCATGCCTGTAATTCCAGCTACTCGGAAGGCTGAGGCGGAAGGTTCGCCAGAGCCCAGCAGGTCGAGGCTGCGGTGGCTGGGAGTGGCCACTGCACTCCAATCTGTGCAACAGAGTGAGACGCCACCTCAAAAAAAAAAAAAAAAGTCAGTAATAACATTCAATTATTTAGCAAACAGATAGTAAATGAAAACAGCAATCAGACAGTAAGATAAAGCAATAATTCAACAAACATGCGCACCTGTGAGGCCTTGGGACAGCCAGGCCAGGTGAGAAGTCCATGCAGGGTGCAGGCTTTGTGATTTAGCAAGCAGCAGGCATGGCTGCCTCTTGGGAAGTGCCACACTCAGCCTGCAGAGAGGGGACGGAGAAGTGTCTGAACAATCCCTGGGCTGATGACTTGGAGTAGAGAATCACCCCCTCACCTTGGTTTTGACAACTTTCCTGTTGCATCCAGATTCAGCCCCAAAGGTTGAAGTGGAGTGGACTAGCAAGAAGCCAGACAGTGTGAGTTGGCTCCCAGCCCCCTGCTCCATGACTGTTAGGTTCACGTGTGTGGCCAGACACAAGTGTGTTCACCCTGAAATAGTCCTCCTGTCAGTCAGAAAGCAGCCAGAAAGCAGATGTGTCCTCAGATGGGGGCACTTGGGAAGAATTTCAGGGGGGGATTCTGTCAGGGCTGTGAGCAGGAGTCACCAAGTGGTGATGCAGCTCCTAGGGGTGGAGGGTAGCAATGCTGGGAGTCTCCAAGCCTGAAGAGCAAGCCAGAGAGGAGCCATTAAACCTGGGGAAAGCTGAGCTCATGCTTTTGGTGAAAAACACATAGATGGGAAGGGGCCAGGTAAGGAAAGACGTGGTGTCCTGGCAGAGCTACACAATGCAGAGGGGCTGAAGCCAACGTGGCAGTGGCAGCTATTGGAGCCTAACATGCCCCTTCTCACCCTTCCAGAGCAGGCATGTAAAGCCCCCAGATCTAGGAGCTGCCTCCTGGTGACCCACCTACTCCCTAGACTCTTCTCTCTTCAAAAGGGCCCTCAGCAGCTTTTCCTAACCCCCACTCCAATCTCGTCCTTTTTAGTAAAAATCTATTCCTCCTGCCTGAAGGAAAAAAGCACTTTTGTGGAACTCGGGGCAAGATAACATTAACAGGCAAGTGTTCTATGCCAGGTACTATGCTAAGAGTTTTATTTGTTATTTTATTTTTTTCTGAGTTGGAGTCTCACTCTGTTGCCCAGACTGGAGTGCAGTGGCCACTCCCGGCCACCGCAGCCTCGACCTGCTGGGCTCCTGCGATCCTTCCACCTCAGCCTTCCAAGTAGCCGGAATTACAGGCATGCACTACCATGCCTGGCTGATTTTTTGATATATTGTAGAGATGAGGTCTTGCTGTCCAGGTGGGTCTTGAACCCGCGGGATCAGGCAATCCACTCACCTCAGCCTCCCGAAGGCGTGGGTTAAGAGTTTTATAAGCTCTTTTTTTTTTTTTTGAGTTAGAGTCTCACTCTGT
>NW_007251000.1:0-1833 GCF_000164805.1 Carlito syrichta | reverse complement strand
CCAAAAAAAAAAAAAAAAAAAGAATCCCCAGTGTCAGTCAGGTGTTGTGTATAATCCCAGCACTTTGGGAGGCCAAGGTGAGAGGATTGCCCGTGGCCACGGGTTCGAAACCAGTCTGTGAAGGGCACAGGGAACAGTCAGAAGGGCATCTCCCGAGATGGCGCTAAACACTATATAGAACCAAACAAAGACAACAAAGGCCCTAAACTCCGGCTTTTCCTGTGTGCACGAAGCTTAAACCTGTGCTCAAATAACTTCTCCCTATAGGAATACTACCTCATAGTCTCCTCCAATAAAACCCAAACACGGCACTGGTCAGCCCCTGTCAGGCCCATAAATATACCCCTCTCCCTACATTGCTCTCTCTCTCCTTCCCTCTTTCTCCCCCTCTCTCTTTCTCTTGCCTCCCTCTCTCTCCCTCTCACTTCCTCTCTCTCTCTCACTTTTTCTCGGTTACAGTCACTTCCTGTAACTGCCCCTTTAATAAATCTCTTGGTTCTGGCCGGGTGTGGAGTCTTTACTGGCACCAAAGTGGTTTCATTGTTGCCGTGACTCAGATCGGGTGCTTCCTCGTCTCTGCGCATCCACCCCAGCAATTGTTGGATAGGTAAGTCCCCCTCCCCCAAACAAAAAAGCCTAAAACTTGCCACTGGAGGGAACTGACCTCAAAATCCAGCCCTCTCTGGCTCCCAGGTGAGGGGGAACACATCCCACCTCGGCCTTCACGACCACCGTGGACCCTAAAGGCTTCCTCTTCAAGGAAGACTTTATCTCTCTCAAACTTTATCTCTCTCAAACTTTAAAAACTCCTGCAGCTGCCAGGCTGCAGCGGGCCCCAGGGGTCCCACGTCTGCTAACCCACAGCTGTTTCCATAAAATTCTCTCTCTCCCTCTCTCTCTCTCCCCCCTCCCTAAGGAATCCCACAGTTGCCAGGCCACAGCGGACCCCAGGGGTCCCACATCTGCTGGCCCACAGCGGATTCTGAAGGACTCCTATATCTGTCAGACAACAGTAAACCTTGGAAGTTTCAGGTCTATTTCCCCGCAGTAAGCCCTGTTCGACCAGCAGGAATCTCGAACATGCTCCCACCTGCCACCCGGTCAAGTGCTTTCTGTCTGGTCCAAAAATCCTTGCACAAGGTGCCTTGATGGTTCTCCAGGAGAACCCTGGTTGTGCCAAACCTCTGTGATGACAGACTTTGCCACAGTCACACTTCTCGGACAGCTGACTCTTTGGGGGACGCCCCCGTTTAGTCCACCTGTCCTTCCATGGGAGGTTCGTCATCCTGCCAGCTGATTCCCATCTTAAATGCCTCTTAAACAATCTGCAAACAGGACTGGCCAATATATACCTTAGACACCAAAAATCAGTGGCCTATATAATTTCTGTGAGCGTTCAAAACAGTGTGTAGAGATTTCCTAGTTCAGTCCTTTCTCTCCTCTGTAAACACTCCCCTCTACAGCTTCTCTCCTTCCCACTGTCCCACATGCATCTGTGCTTCCTCCTCCAAGCCCTCCTCCCCCACTACAAAGTCCCCACGTAAGCCCCCTCCCTGCTCCCTCCTCTCCCGTCTCGAATTTCGATCCTGCAGATGAGCCCCCCCTTACAGACAGCCCAAGGCTCCTCTGCCCCCACCTTCCTCTTCCGCTCCACCTACTTCTGCTCCAGCAGCTCAACCTCTGTACCCTCCCCTTCCAACCACTCCCCCGTATAGCCCTCCAGTAACCTGATCCAAGGCCTTACCGGTCGTCCTTGCTCCCGTCCATGAAGTAGCGGGTGCAGAGGGTATTGTTCAGATGCACAACCCCTTCTCTGAGACCTCTCACAAATAG
>NW_007250999.1:14784-16309 GCF_000164805.1 Carlito syrichta | reverse complement strand
AAGCGTGTAGAAACTTTCAAGAGACATAGTGACCCAGGTTCCTATTTTGTTCTAAGCAAAACGACGAGATGTTTCCTGTTGGGCTGGAAGTGCAGAATCTTGTATACCCATAGAAAGATGACAAGAATCTGCCTGGCGACGTGGAAACTAAGATTCCTAGTTCTCTCCCATTAACACCTCCTAAAAAAATTGAACACCTAAACCCGAAAGTCCTAATAACGAACAGCGGAGCCACTGGAGTTTCTGGATTACGAGGTAACACTGAGGTCAGGGCTTACATACAAAAAATCCGAGAGAATTACTTGTGTCATGGATCTGGAAACAGAGGTTCCAAGTATCTAAATGGACTTATAGTGCCAGATTCTCGTTCACAACTATCAAGAGTACCAGAGTGTTTCTGGAGTCAAGGAATGATTGACTTGTAATATCCACATAACAAATAGCTCTAAAACATATGTGGTGCTCGAAGCACTAATATTGTTTATTCTTACCAAGACACTCTGTAGATTGTCGGTATTGAGGACCCATGTAGCCTAGATTCCTTATTCATACCTCGCAAGAGTCATGACGTTTCCTGTGTATGAGGACTCCCATTACCTAGACTCCTGCTTCATTCTCAGCAAGACACCGAAATATTTCGTGGTGATGAAGAATTCAAGTTGTTTGGATATCAATTGAAAGACCCCCAGAAATATCCTGGGCAATTGGAATCCAAGATTCCTGGTTCCCTTGTACAAGACATCCTAAAAATATTTGGACCTAGAAGCCCAGATTCCTGATTAAACCTTATGAAGTGTCCCTGTAGACTTCAGCGAATGAGAACTCCAAGAACCCGGATTCCCTTTTTGTTCTCAGCAATATGCCTTGATTTTCCCTGTCGATATGTATTTCAAAACTCTGTATACAAAAAGACAGTTGCCCACAAGTTTCCCAGGGACAGAGAATCCGTGATTCCTGGTTACATTTAAATATACTTACTAAACATTTGGAAACTGCGAAACCCTCGGTCCCTCTCAAAATAAAAGGACAAATGGATGTTTGAGAATTACAAGGTTCATCTTGAGACAAAGAGTTACATCCAAATATGGTGAAATGATCCCTTTTGTGCTGGAATCTGGCCTTAGTTGTCCCGAGGATCCTAGCAGTCTTGTAGTCCCAGATACCCCTTTAGAACTATCAAGAGGACCAGAATGTTGCTGGAGTCCTGAATTGACTGATTCCTAGTATCCACATGCTAAATAGCTCCAAACATGATGGGAGCTCGAAGCCTTGATTCTCATTTTTCCAATAGAAGATGTCCTGAGAATGTTTTCAGATTGAGGACTCGTGTAACACAAATTCCTTACTCTTCCTTCACTGGAGGCCGTGTAGTGTACTGTATATGAGGACTCCCTTTCCCCTGATATCTGTTTTGAAACCCTGATTCTTGTTTAGCCCTTAGCAAGACGCCATGTAGATTTTGTGATTGAGGAGCCATGTAAAACAGATTCCTTATTTTTCCTTAGGAAGAGGCCTCGATGTTTCG
>NW_007250999.1:1937-14417 GCF_000164805.1 Carlito syrichta | reverse complement strand
CCTTAGCAGAAGCCGTGTACTTTCCTGTATATGACGACTCCCATTACCCAGATTACTGCTATATTCTCAGCGAGGCACTGAAATATTTTCTGGTCACCTAGAATTCCAGTTGTTTGGATATCAAGAGAAGGACTCCCATAAGGTTATTGGGGAACTGGAATCCAAGATTCCTGGTTCCCCATCACAAGACCTCGCCAAAATGTGAACTATCCTAAACCCATGTCCCAATTCCCACCAGCCTGATCACAAGAAATTTCTGAAGTTTGAGGTAACCTGAGTCGAGGGATTTTGTACGAAAACGCCATTTGACTCCTGGGGTACCTAATTATGGTCCTAGATGTTCATAAGACACAAAGGATATTTGGGACAGATCCTCGATTACAACTATCAAGAGAATAGAATGTTCCTGGGGATCTGTAATGACTGATTAAGGGTATCTAGGGAGTTAGAGGCTCTGAAAAATGTAGGTGCCCTGAAGCAAAATTGCTGTTTAAACCTTATCAATAGGCCCTGTAGATTGTTGCGAATGAGAACTCCTAGAACCAGATTTTCTGTTCGTTCTCAGCAAGATGCCCTGATTTTCCCACGTGATGTGGATCCAAAAACTCTGTATACAAATAGGTACATGCCCAGAAATTACCTAGGGTCGTGGAATCCATCAATCCTGGTTACCCTTAAAAGTACATAATATATATTTGGCAACCTCAAAACAAGAGACCCCTATCAGAGTAGAAGGACAAACAGAAGTTTTATGATTACAAGGTACATCTTAGGGCAATAGTTACATACAAATATGGCGATAAAATCCTTTGGGTCCCGGAATCTGCCCTTTGTTGTCCCAAGGAAGCCAACAGACTTGATTGTCCACATTATCAGTTACAACTATCAAGAAGACCAGAAAGTTGCTGAGAATCTATTTGAAAAAATTGTCATATCCAAATGGCCTGTAGCCCTAAAGAATGTGTGGAAATAGAATCCCAGATTCCAGATTATCCCTTATAAGCTGTCCATGTAGAATTCTTGGAATGGCGATCCCCATAACCCAGATTCTTTTTGTTCTCAGTAAGACTCCTGGAAGCTACCTGACGACGTGGAAGTACAAACTCTTATCTACCAATAATCATAATCGCAAAAGGTCAGAAGGGCCCTGGAATCCAAGATTCCTGGATCCCCTTTAAGAATACGAATTAAGTATTTGGGAACACCTAATCCCAAGTTACGAATATCAATCTAAAATTCCAGTAGAAGTTTGTGGATTAGGATGTAAACCTGAAGTCAGAAATTACACGAAAAATGGCGACATGGTTTCTTGGGTTGTGGAATCTGGCCTTACAACCTCCTGCAAAAAAACAGAGCAGATGGACAGATTTTCTGTTACAACTAAGAAGAGGAGCAGCAGGTTCCTGGGAATCGGTAATGGCAGATTTGTGGTATATATACATGAATTAGTTCTGAAAAGTGTGGGGACTGGGACTCCAAATTCCTGAGTAGCATTTAAAAAATTCCTGTAGGCTTCTAGGATGAGAACTACCTTAAGCTAGGGAAAATTAACAACTGCCCAGAAGTTTTCTGGTCACATGCAAAGTGATTTTACTTGTTCCACCTTGGTAAAATGAGTGGAATCTTTCTTGGGACATAGTCTCCAAGATTCCTGTTTTATTCTCAGAAGGACGACCAGATATTTCCCCGTTTCCTAGAAGTCCAGACAGGTGGCTCCCAATAGAAAGACTCCAGAATTCTCCTATGCACTTGTAAACCAAGACCCTGTTGCTCTCCCAAAATTACCTTCTAAACATGGTGCAACATCTAAACCCAGGGTCCTAATTTTGAATAGCTGATCTACCAGAAGTTTCTGGAGTACAAGGTAACCCTCAACTTAGGGCTTATATTCAAAACACCTGAGGTGATTACTTGTAGTGCCATATTTTCGTTTAAACTATCGAGAGGACCAGAATGATGCGGGACTTCTGGAATGAGTGATTCCTAATATGCAAATAGTTTCCAGCTCTGAAAAATATGGGGATATCGAAATCCAAGTCTTGTAGGCCTTAGCAAGACTCCCTGAAGAGTTTTGGAATTGAGGACTCGTGTAACCAACATTCATTATTCTTCCTTAGCAAGAGCCCATATAATTTCCTGTATGAGGACTCCTATTTCCCCAATTTTTGCTTCGAAATTCTGATTCTTGTTTAGCCTTTAGAAAGAGGCCCAGTAGATTTTTGGCATTGAGGTCTCTGGAAAGCCATTCCTTATCCTTTCGTAGGTAGAGGTTGTGTGGTTTCCTGTATATGAAGACTCCCATTACCGAGAGTCCTGCTTCGAAACCCTGATACTTGTTTAGCCCTTAGAAAGACCCCCTGCAGATTTTTCAGATCAAGTTCATGTGTCATCCAGATTCCTTCTTCGTCCTTAGCAAGAGACTGTGAAGTTTCCTGTATATGAGTACTCCTATTCCCCAGATTCCTGCTTCAAATCCCTGATACGTTTTCTCCCTTAGTAACACTCCCTGTAGGTTTTTGGGATTTGAGGACTCCTGTAACCCATTTCCTTATTCTTCTGTAGTAAGAGGCTATGTAGTTTCCCGTATATGAGGATTCCCAATTTGCAAATTCCTGCTTAATTCTCAGCAATACCCGAAATATTTCCTGGTGAACATAGAATCCAGTTGTTTGGATATCAATAGAAAGACTCCCATAGAGTACCTGGGAACTGTAATCCAAGCTTCCAGGTTCCCCTTAACAAGACATCGTAAAAATGTGTAATATTCTAAGCCCAATATCCCAATTTCCACCAGCCTGACCACAGGAAATTTCGGTATTTTGAGGTAACCTGAAGCGATGGATTTTGTCGCAAAATGCCAGTTGATACCTGGGGAACTGGATTATGGCCGAAGATGTGGATAAGAAACAAACAAAATTGTAGGTTCAGATACTCAATTACAACTATCAAAAGGACCGGAATCGCTTGGATCTGTAATAAGAGATTTTAGGTATCCATGTAGCAAGTAGCTCTGAAAAATGAAAGGACATACAAGCCCACATTCCTCATTAAACCTTATCAAGAGGCCATATAGATTTTGACAAATGAGGACACCTGAACCCACATTCTCTTCTCGTTCTCAGCATGATGCCCTGATTTTCCCTGGCGATCTGTATTCCAAAATCCTGTATGCAAAGAAATAGATGCTCCACTGTTAGCCAAGGACGTGGAATCCATGATTTCTGGTTATCTTTAAAAATATCTACTACATGCTTAGCAACCCCAACACCCCAGACAATATCAAAGATTCAGCAACGGAAGTTTTAGAATTACAGGGTACATCTTAAGACAACAGTTACACACAAATATGGTGAGATGATTCCTTAGTCCTGTAATCTGCCTTTAGTTGTGCTAAGAAACCCAACTGAATTGCTCGGACTGGTTCTTGGTTACAACAATCAAGAGGACCAGAAGGTTGCTGGGAATATATGACACTTTTACTTTCCAAGTGGCAACATGCTGTGAAGTATTTGGAGAACTAGAAGCCCAGATTCCAGATAAGCCCTTATAACGGAACCCTGTAGAAATGGATTGAGGCCTCCCATAACCCACATTCCTTTTTTTATTATCAGGAAGACGCCCGGACTTTTTCTGGTGACATAGAAGTACAAAGTCTTACATACCAATACACATACACCAAGAAGTTGCCCAGGGACCTTAAATCAAAGATTGCTGATTCCCCCTTCAGAATACATCCTAAATATGTGGGAACCCCTAATCGCAGAGTCTCAAGGTGAAAACGAATGTCCAGCAGTAGTTTCTGGACTACGAGGTAAACCTGAAGCCAGTATCACATTAACAAATGGCAGATGATTGCGTGGATTGTGGAATCTGGCGTTACAGGACTCTGTGAAACAAACGGACCAGTAGACCAGAATCCCAGTTACAACTATCAAGAGGTGCAACACGTTCCTGGGGATCGGCAATGCCCGATTTGTGGTATGCATATAGGACGTTCCTCTGAATAATATGAGAACCAACGCTCCCAGATTCCAGATTAGCATTTTCTAAAGCAATTCCTAGGTATGACCACTGCCTGAAGCCACGGATAATTTAGCAAATGCCCAGATGTTTTCAAGTTACATGGAAACCAAGTTTCTTGGTTCCTCTTTAGTAAAGCGTGTAGAAAATTGCAAGGGACACAATGATCCATAATCCTATTTCATTCTAAGCAAAACGATGAGTTGTTTCCTGTTGGCCTGGAAGTCAAGACTCTTGTATACCATAGAAAGATGACAAGAATCTGCCTGGTGACGTGGATTCCTATGATTCCTGGTTCCCTCCCAATAATACCTCTTAAAAAAATTGAACGCCTAAACCCAAAAGTCCTAATAACGAACAGCGGAGCCACTGTAGTTTCTGGAGTATGAGGTAACACAGAGGTCAGGGTTTACATACAAAAAATCCGAGAGAATTACTTGTGTCATAGTTCTGGCATCAGAGGTTCCGAGTATCTAAATGGACTTGTAGTGCCAGATTCTCCTTCACAAATATCAAGAGTACCAGAGTGTTGCTGGAGTCCAGGCATGATTGATTCATAATATCCACACAACAAATTGCTCTAAAATATGTGAGGTGCTAGAAGCCCTGATCTTGTTTAGCCCTTAGCAAGACGCACTCTAGATTTTCAGCATTGAGGACCCATGTAGCCCAGATTCCTTATTCATCCTTCAAAAGCGTCATGAAATTTTCTGTATATGAGGACTCGCATTACCCAGATTTCTGCTTCATTCTGAGCAAGACACAGAGATATTTCGTGGTGATGTAGGATTCAAGTTGTTTGGATATCAATTGAAAGACCCCCAGAAGTTTCCTGGGCAATTAGAATCCAAGATTCCTGGTTCTCTTGTACAAGACACCCTAACAATATGGGGACCTAGAAGCCCATATTCCAGATTAAACTTCATCAACAGACCTTGTAGACTTCAGCATATGAGAACTCCAGGAACCCGGATTCCCTTCTCGTTCTTAGCAAGATGCCTTGATTTTCCCTGTTGATGTGTATTCCAAAAGTCTGTATACAAAAAGACAGATGCCCACAAGTTTCCAAGGAACAGGAAATCCGTGATTCCTGGTTACCTTTAAAAATAATTACTAAACACTTGGCAACTGCAAAAACCCTCAGCCTCTCTCACAATAAAAGGACAAATGGAAGTTTTAGAATTACAATGTTCATCTTGATACCAAGATTTACATCCAAATATGGCGAGATGATCCCTTTTGTGCTGGAATCTGGCCTTGGTGTTCCCGAGGAACCTATCGAACTTGTAATGCCAGATACCCGTTTAGAACAACTAAGAGGACCAGAATGTTGCTGGAGTCCTGAATTGACTGATTCCTAATATCCACATGCTAAATAACTCCAAAACATGAGGGGAGCTTGAGGCCCTGATTGTTGTTTGTCCAGAAGCAAGATGTCCTGAGAATTTTTTCGGATTGAGGACTCTTGTAACATAGATTCCTTATTCTTCCTTCGCTGGAGGCCATGTAGTGTCCTGTATATGAGGACTCCCTTTCCTCAAATTCCTGTTTTGAAACCTGATTCTTGTTTAGCCCTTAGCAAGACGCCATGTAGATTTTGTGATTGAGGAACCGTGTAAAACAGATTCCTTATTTTTCCTTAATAAGAGGCTGTGAAGTTTTCTGTTATGAGGATTATTACTCACATTCCTGCTTCGAATCCCTTATTCTTGTTTAGCCCTTAGCAATTGGCCCTGTGCAACACAGATTCCTTATTCTTTCTGAGCTAAGGCCCATGTATTTGCTTGTATATGATGACCCCATTTCCGCAGATTCATGCTTCAAAAACCCTTACTCGTGTTAAGCCCTTAGGTAACTTTTTTAGGGATTGAGGACACGTGTAACCCAGATTCCTCATTCTTTCTTAGCAATAGGCCTTCCAGTTTCCTGTGTTTGAGAACTTCCTCTACCTAGATTCCTACATTAAAAACCTGATTCATGGTTACCTCTTAGTAAGAAGCTCTGTGGATTTTTGGTTTGAGGACTTGTGCAACCAAAATTCCTTATTATTCCTTAGGAAGAGACTGTGTAGTTTCCTGTCTATGAGGACTCCCATTAACCAGATTCGTGCTTCATTCTCCGCAAGGCGCTGAGATATTTCCTGGTGACCTAGAATTCCAGTTGTATGGATATCAAGAGAAAGACTCCCATAAGTTTATTGGTGAACTGGAATCCAAGATTCCTGGTTGCACTTAAGATGACCTCCCCAAAATGTGGAATCTCCTCAACCCAATGTCCCAATTCCCACCAGCCCGACCACAAGAAATTTCTGTAGTGTGATGTAACCTGGATCAAGGTATACGGTAACAATATGCCATTTGATTCCTGGGGTACCTGATTATGGTCCTTGATGTTCATAAGGTACAAAAGAATATATGTGCCAGATCCCCGATTACAACTATCAAGAGAAAAGAATCCTCCTGGGGAACTGTAATTACCAATTAAGGGTATCTACGGAGCTAGTAGCTCTGAAAAATGTAGAGACCCTGAAGCCCAGATTGCTGATTAAACCTTATCAAGAGGCCCTGCAGATTATGGCGAATGAGAACTCCTAGAACCGGATTTCCTTTTCGTTCTCAGCAAGATTCCCTGATTTTCCCTCGTGATGTGGATCCAAAAACTCTGTATACAAATAGGCAGAAGCCCAGAAATTACCTAGGTTCGTGGAATCTATGTATCCTGGTTACGCTAAAAAGTATATAATACATATTTGGCAACCTCAAAACACCAGGCCCCTATCGGAATAGAAGCAAAAACAGAAGTCGTAGGATTACAAGATATATCTTAAAGTGATATTTGCATACAAATATGGCGATAAGATTCTTTGGGTACTGGAATCTGTCATTTGTTGTCCTAAGGAACCCAATGGTCTCGAGTGTGGACATTCGTGGTTACAATTATCAAAATGACCAGAAGGTTGCTGAGAACATATAATGACAAAACTGCAATATCCTAGAGGCCTGTAGCCCTAAAGAAAGTGTGGAAATAGAATACCAGATTCCAGATTAGCCCTTATAATGTGTCCATGTAGAATTCTTGGATTGGCAACACCCGTAACCCAGATTCTTTTTGTTCTCAGTAATACTCCCGGAAGTTACCTGGTGATGTGGAAGTACAAACTCATATATACCAATAATTATAAGCCCAAATGTTCGGATGGGCCTGGGAATTCAAGATTGCTAGATCCCCTTTAAGAATACATCCTAAATATTTGGAACACCTAATTCCAATTTACGCATATCAATCTAAAATTCCAGTATTAGTTTCTGGATTAGGAGGTAAACCTGAAGTCAGAAATTACACGAAAAATGGCGACATGATTCCTTGGGTTGTGGAATCTGGCCTTACAGCCTCCTGCACAAAAAACCGAGCAGATGGCCAGATTCTCTGTTACAACTAAGAAGAGGAGCAGCAGGTTCCTGTGAATCGGTAATGACAGGTTTGTGGTACGTATACAGGAATTAGTTCTGAAAAGTGTGGTTACTGGGACTCCAAATTCCTGATTAGCATTTAGAAAATTTCTGTAGGCTTCTAGGTATGAGAACTATCTTAAGCTAAGGAAAAATTAACAACTACCCAGAAGTTTGAGGGTCACATGCAACCTCATTTTTCTTGTTCCACAATGGTAACATGAGTAGAAGCTTTCTGAGGACATACTGTCTGAGATTCCTGTGTCGTTCTCAGAAGAACGACCAGATTTTACCCCCTTTGCCTAGAAGTCCAGACAGGTGGCTCCCAATAGAAAGACTCCAGAATGCTCCTCTGGAATTGTAAACCAAGATCCTGGTGTCCTCCCCAAAATAACTTCTAAACATTGTGTAACATCTAAACCCAAGGATCTAATTCCGAAGAGCTGAACTACCAGATGTTTCTGGAGTACAAGGTAACCCTGAACTCAGGGCTTACATTAAAAAAACCCGAGATGATTACTGGTGTCCTGGAATTTGGCGTTAGAAGAACCAGAATCTAAATGGACTTGTAGTGCCATATTTTCTTTAAACTATCGAGAGGACCAGAATGTTGCACGACTTCTGGAATGAGCGATTCCTAATATCCACATAAGAAACAGCTCTGGAAAATATGGGGATATGGAAGGTCGAGTCTTGTAGGCCTTACCAAGACACCCTTAACATTTTTGGAATTGAGGATTCGTGTAAAGCAGATTCGTTATTATTCCTTAGTAAAAGGGCGTGTAGTTTCCTGTATATGAGGACTCCCATTATCCAGATTCGTGCTTCATTCTCCGCAAGATGCTGAGATATTTCCTGGTGACCTAGAATTCCAGTTGTTTGGATATCAAGAGAAAGACTCCCATAACGGTTATTGGTGAACTGAAATCCAAGATTCCTGGTTCCCACTTAACAAGGCCTCCCCCCAAATGTGGAGTCTCCTAAACCCAATGTCCCAATTACCACCAGCATGACCACAAGAAGTTTCTGTAGTGTGGTGTAACCTGAATCAAGTTTTTGGTACCAATATGCCATTTGATTCCTGGGGTACATGATTATGGGCCTAGATGATCATAAGACACAAAAGGATATATGGGCCAGATCTCCGATTACAACTATCAAGAGAATGGAATGTTCTTGGGGAACAGTAATGACCGATTAAGAGTATCTACTGAGCTAGTAGCTCTGAAAAATATAGAGACCGTGAAGCCCAGATCGCTGATTAAACCTTATCAAGAGGCCGTGCAGATTATGGCGAATGAGAACTCCTAGAACCGGACTTCCTTTTCGTTCTCAGCAAGATTCCCTGATTTTCCCTCGTGATGTGTATCCAAAAACTCTGTATACAAATAGGCAGAAGCCCAGAAATTACTTAGGTTAGTGGAATCTATGAACCCTGGTTACGATTAAAAGTATGTAATATATATTTGGCAAACTCAAAACACCAGGCCCCTATCGGAATAGAAGGAAAAACAGAAGTTATAGGATAACAAGGTATATCTTAAGACGATATTTACATAAAATTTGGCGATAAGATTCTTTGGGTCCTGGAATCTGTTGTTTGTTTTCCTGAGGAACCCAATGGTCTTGAGTGTCCACAATCTTCGTTACAATTATCATGAAGACCAGAAGTTTGCTGAGAATATATAATGACAAAATTGCAATATCCTAGAGGCCTGTAGCCCTAAGGAATGTGTGGAAATAGAATCCGAGATTCCAGATTAGCCCTTATAAGGTGTCCATGTAGAATTCTTGGATTGGCAACCCCCGTAACCCAGATTATTTTTGTTCTCAGTAAGATTCCTGGAAGTTACCTGGCGACGTGGAAGTACAAACTCTTATATACCAATAATTATAAGCCCAAAAGTTCAGAAGGGCCCGGGAAACCAAGTTTGCTGGATCCCCTTTAAGAATACGTCGTAAATATTTGGGAACACCTAATCCCAAGATAAGCATATCAATCTAAAATTCCAATATTAGTTTCTGGATTAGGAGGTTAACCTGAAGTCAGAAATTACACAAAAAATGGCAACATGATTCCTTGGGTTGTGGAATCTGGCCTTACAGCCTCCTGCAAAAAGCCGAGCAGATGGCCAGATTCTCTGTTACAACAAAGAAGAGGAGCAGAAGGTTCCTGGGAATTGGTAATGGCAGATTTGTGGTATGTATACAGGAATTAGTTCTGAAAAGTGTGGGGACTAGGACTCCAAATTCCTGATTAGCATTTAGAAAATTCCTGTAGGCTTCTAGGTATGAGAACTACCTTAAGCCAGGGAAAAATTAGCAACTGTCCAGAAATTTACTGGTCACATGCAACCTGATTTTCCTTGTTCCACATTGGTAACATGAGTAGAAGCTTTCTGGTGACAAAATGTCTGAGATTCCTGTTTTGTTCTCAGAAGAATGACCAGACTTTTCCCCGTTCCCTAGAAGTCCAGACACGTGGCTCCCAATAGAAAGACTCCAGAATGCTCCTATGGACTTGTAAACCAAGACCCTGGTGCCCTCCCAAGAATAACTTCTAAACATGGCGCAGCATCTAAACCCAAGGTTCTAATTCTGAATAGCTGAAATACCAGATGTTTATGGAGTACGAGATAATCCTGACTCAGGGCTTACATTCAAAAAACCCGAGATGACTACTGGTGTCCTGGAATTTGGTGTTAGAAGATCCAGAATCTAAATGGACTTGTAGTGCCATATTTTCCTTTAAACTATTGAGGGATCCAGAATGTTGCGGGACTTCTGGAATGAGTGATTCCTAATATCCACATAAGAAACAGCTTTGTAAAATATGGGGACGTGGAAGTTCGAGTCTTGTAGGCCTTTCCAAGACGCCCTGAACATTTTTGGAATTGAGGACTCATGTAAACCAGATTCATTATTCTTCCTTAACAAGAGCCCATGTAGTTTCCTGTATATGAGGACTCCCATTCCCCAGATTCTTGCTTCGAAATCCTGATTCTTGTTTAGCCCTTAGCAAGATGCCCAGTAGATTTTTGGCATTGAGGACACGTGAATACCAGATTACTTATCCTTTTTAAGGTCGAGTCTGTGTAGTTTCCTGTATATGAAGACTCCCATTACCGAGATTCCTGCTTTGAAACCCTGATTCTTGTTTAGCCCCTAGAAAGACACCCTGTAGATTTTTAGGATCGAGGACAACTGTAAACCAGATTCCTTGTTCGGACTTAACAAGAGGTTGTGAAGTTTCCTGTATATGAGGGCTCCCATTCCCCAGATTCATGCTTCAAATCCCTGATACTTTTATCTCCCTTAGTAAGACTCCCTGTAGTTTTCTGGGAATTGAGGAATCTTGTAACACAGATCCCTTATTCTTCCATAGTAAGAGGCCATGTAGTTTCCCGTATATGAGGACTCCCATTACCCAAATTCCTGCTTAATTCTCAGCAATACCCCTGAAATTTCCTGTTGAACATAGAATTACAGTTGTTTGGATATCAATAGAAAGACTACATACAGTACCTGGGACCTATAATCCCATTTTCCAGGTTCCCCTTAACAAGACATCGTATAAATGTGGAATATTCTAAACCAAATATCCCAATTCCCACCACCTTGACCACAGGAAATTTCGGTATTTTGAGGTAACCTGAAGCGAGAGATTTTGTCACAAAATGCCAGTTTATTCTTGAGGAGTTGGATTATTGCTGAAAGTGTTCATAAGAAAAAATGAAATTGTAGTTCCAGATCCTCGATTACAACTGTCAAAAGGACCGGAATTTTCTTGGATGTGTAAAAAGAGATTTGAGGTATCCACGCAGCAAGTAGCTCTGAAAAATGGAAGGACCTACAAGCCCAGATTCCTCATTAAATTTATCAAGAGGTCACCTAAATTTTGACGATTGAGGACCCCTGAACCGACATTCTCTTCTCGTTCTCAGCAAGATGCCCCGATTTTCCCTGACAATCTGGATTCAAAATTCTGTATACAAATAGACAGATGCCCAGCTGTTTCCCAGGACCGTGGAATCCGTGATTCCTGGTTTCTTTTAAAAATATGTACTACGTACTTAGCAGCCTCAAAAACCCCAGGCCATATCAAATAGATGCACAAATGGAAGTTTTAGTATTACAGGATATATCTTAAGACAAGAGTTACACACTAATATGGTGAGATGAGGACTTAGTCCCGTAATCTGGCTTTAATTGTGCGGAGAAACCCAACTGAATTGCACGGACTGGTTCTTGGTTATAACAATCAAGAGGACCAGAATTTTGTTGGGAATCTATAATGACACTTGTCCATCCCAAGTGGCAACGTGCTCTGAAGAATTTGGAGAACTAGAAGCCCAGATTCCACATAAGCCCTTATAACGGATCCCTGTAGAAAAGAATTGAGACCTCCCATAACCCACATTTTTTTTTATTATTAGGAAGACGCCTGGACTTTTTCTGTTGCCATGGAAGTAGAAACTCTTACATACCAATACACATACGCAAAGAATTTCCCAGGGACATAGAATCGAAGATTGCTGGTTCCCCCTTAAGAATGCTTCCTAAATATGTGGGAACCCCTAATCCCACATTCTCAATGTGAAAACAAATGTCCAGCAGTAATTTCTGGACTACGAGGTAAACCTGAAGCCAGTGATCACATTAACAAATGGCAGATGATTGCGTGGATTGTGGAATCTGGTCTTATAGGACCCTGTGAAACAAATGCACGAGTAGGCCAGACTCTCAATTACAATTATCAAGAGGTGCAATACGTTCCTGGGGATCGGCAACTCCCGATTTGTGGTATGCATATAGGAAGTTTCTCTGAATAATATGAGAACCAGGACTCCCAAATTCCAGATTAACAGTTGCTAAAGTCCCTGTAGATTCCTAGATATGAGCACTGCCTTAAGCCACGGATAATTTAGCAAATGCCCAGATGTTTGCAAGTTACATGGAAACCGAGTTTCCTGGATCCTCTTAGGAAAAGCCTGTAGAAACTTTCAAGGGG
>NW_007250999.1:0-1602 GCF_000164805.1 Carlito syrichta | reverse complement strand
CAAATGGACTTGTAGTGCCAGATTCTCCTTCACAACTATCAAGAGTACCAGTTGCTGCAGTCCAGGAATTATTGATTTGGAATATACACATTTCAAGTAGCTCTAAAACAGGAGGGGTGCTAGAAGGCCTGATCTTGTCTAGCCCTTAGCAAGACGCACTGCAGATTTTGAATACTGAGGACCCATGGAGCCCAGATTCCTTATTCATCCTTCGCAAGAGTCATGAAGTTTCCTCTATATGAGGACTCCCATTACCCAGATTCCTGCTTCATTCTGAGTAAGACACTGAGATATTTCGTGGTGATGTAGAATTCAAGTTGTTTGTATATCAATTGAAAGATCCCGAAAATTCTCATGGGCAATTGGAATTCTAGATTCCTGGTTCCCTTTTGCAAGACACCCTAACAATATGGAGACCTAGAAGCACAGATTTCACATTAAACATCAGCAACAGTCCCAGTAGACTTCGGCGAATGAGAACTCCAAGAACCCGGATTCCCTTTTCGTTCTTAGTAAGATGCCTTGATTTTCCCTGTCGATGTGTATTCCAAAACTCTGGATACAAAAAGATAGATGCCCACAAGTTTCCTTGGGACAGGGAATCCGTGAATCCTGGTTAGCTTTAAAAATACTTACTAATCATTTGGCAACTGCAAAACACACGGACCCTCTCAAAATAAAAGGAGAAATGGAAGTTTGAGAATTACAAGGTTCATCTTGAGACCAAGAGTTACATCCAAATATGGCGAGATGATCCTTTTTGTGCTGGAATCTGGCATTAGTTTTCCCTAGGAACCTAACAGACTTGTACTGCCAGGTACGCGTTTAGAACTATCAAGAGTACCAGAATGTTGCTGGAGTCCTGAATTGTCTGATTCCTAATATATACATGCTAAATAGCTCCAAAACACGAGGGGAGCTCAAGGCCCTGATTCTTGTTTGTCCAATAGCAAGACGTCCGGAGAATTTTTTGAATTGAGGACTCGTGTAACACAGATTCCTTATTTTTTCTTTGCTGGTGGCCGTGTAGTGTCCTGTCTACGAGGACTCCCTTTCCCCCAGATTCCTGTTTTGAAACCCTGATTTTTGTTTAGCCCTTGGCAAGACGCCATGTAGATTTTGTGATTGAGGAACCGCATAAAACAGATTCCTTATTCTTCCTTAGCAAGAGGCCTCAAAGTTTCCTGTTATAAGGAGTATTACCCACATTCCTACTTCGAATCCCTTATTCTTGTTTAGTCCTTAGCAAGAGGCCTTGTAGTTCTTTTGAGATAGAGGACACGTGCAACCTAGATTCCTTATTCTTTCTTAGCAAAAGGCCGTATATTTGCCTGTATATGAGAACCCCATTTCTGCAGATTCATGCTTCAAAATCCCTGATTTGTGTTTAGCCCTTAGCAAGACGACCTGAAATTTTTTAGGGATGGAGGACACCTGTAACCCAGAATCCTTATTCCTTCTTAGCAATAGGAAGTCCAGTTTCCTTTATTGAGGACTCCCTCTACCCAGATTCTGACATTAAAAACCTGATTCATGGTTACCTCTTAGTAAGACGCCCTGTGGATTTTTGGGCTGAGGACTCGTGCAACCAAAATTCCTCAT
>NW_007250998.1:1464-7461 GCF_000164805.1 Carlito syrichta | reverse complement strand
TAGGGAGATATTAGACAGCTGTTCACTCAAGCTGTCCTCCACTTTTTCCCGGGAATCCTTTCTTCAGGGAAGTCCTTGGGAATAACTGCTATTTTCTGGACGAAATTCGTTATCAAGGTTCTTGGCCGCATGTCCTCACGAGGTAAAATCGTCTCCACTAATCTGGTCTCATTCGGTTCCTTCTGATGAGCCTAGCGGCCTCTCTCAAAAGGAGGCAGCACAGCAGGATGCTTATCTGGGTCCTTGATGAAATCTTGGTCTTGTCTCTACCGAGGTGTTGCCTGAAAAGTCTTGCACAATAGAGTTATGCTGAAGCCCTTCGTAGGTGACAGGAGTGCATACAGGCATGAGAGGGAGGATGGTCCTGACATTGCTCTAGTTGTGGAGCACTCTAAGGTGGATAGGCTATCCAGGGGAACTCCACACCTTGGAAGCAGTTCTCCATGAAATAGGCAAATTCGATTGTAATGTCTTCACCCCTTCCACAAAAGCTGGGCACATGAAGCACACCTTCCCTACCACAAAATCTCTGTTTGTGTCTCTCAGTGAAATATTCTGCCTACGCTGGACGGATGGCCCGCACCATGCTGTCACCGTATGACTGGGGTTGGTATGAATAACCATAATTCACAAGGTCATGGGGGCCGCTTAGACATGGGACTCTCAGTTTTGGAGGCAAAAGGAATTCAGAACCAATATGAGGACCTTTTCTCTTCAGACATATACAAGAGTAGAGCAATGATTGTCCACAGACGCACTAAGCCCGGTGTTTGATGATGTCCGGGTCTCCTCTGCACTCAGGGAGAAGAAGATTTTGCCAACTGTGTGACAAACATAGAGAGGCAGGCCGTGAATATATGCTAAAGGATTCTTTCGCTCAACTTCTGCCAGACGATGGTCTTAGTTGCACATCTTCTAAGGAATAGGTAATGTGGAATGCTGATACTAAAAGGAGAGTCGGCTCCAGTCATATTGAACAGAGACAAAAAGAAAGTAGATACGATATCCACTTGTCAATTCATCAACACACTTGAAAGTTCAAGCCGTGAATACTCACTGAATAAAAGCACCAGGGTACACCAAACATCCCAAATATTACACAGGTAACCAAATTATTACACGGTAGACCTCTTGAGATATAGGAGGACACGGATCCCATATGTACCACTCCGAACCCTGATGTGTTGTGTTCTTTGGCTCGTGATCCATGGGTATCTCCCAGTGTGCCAGAAAAAAAGATGTCCAAGTAATATGTATTGTCTCGTCAGGATGTACTCGGAAGAAAGGTCTGTGGGAAGAGGCCTCCCAGTGGAAATTTCCGTTTCCATTTGGACACACTGTTTTTAACTCCTCTTCTGCCAGAAACTGGCCTGGAAATAAGCTGCTATCTCTGAAACAAAGGGTTGTAACAAGATTGATGGCCACTGATCCTCTGGAATTGAAATATTCTCCCATGTTCTGTTCCTGCTTCACTTGTGGTGAGCATATGACTGTTCTTGACGCATATATGGAAGTGGTAGATACTTTTGTTGGGTCAATGATGAGTACTTTTATATTGCCTTGAGGAGCGGTGATGACTCAAATATCAAGTACAATGGCATGACGCTGAGGCCCAGCCTAGAAGACACTTGTGTAATCCAACAGGGGAGAAATGATGATGGTCCCTTTGGTACGATCTAGTTTGTTGCTGGAGGACTTGTCATACGGGAGGCCATCAAGTGGAGCAGGAGGATATGCTACTGCATCATTTGTCCCATGTTATCCTTAATCTTTAATCAACATCAGCGTTCCTGGCCATTTTAGCATCCCTTGCTGATCACCACATCACACGTTTTGTCTTTCCGGGGGAAAATCTGCTGAGAAGGACTTCATGGCATGCACCGTCATAAAGGAGTGCAGGACCTCGTTCTATTGTCATGACCAATGGTTTACCAGTCAGCACGAGTCATTATTCACCAGGTGTTCTTGGTGGGTGAGGCAAAATGGACCTTCAGCAATGCATGTAGTTCTTCTCTCAACGCATGCTTGAAAAAGGAAAAAACAGAGCCTTGAGTTTCTCTTGACATGCTCTTCTAGGAGCCACATGTTTCATATTCAAATGGAGTGGGAATACACTTTTGTCTGCTCTAAGGAAAGAGAGATTCATGCTTCTTTAAAAATAATCAGTGTATCTCTGATTTACGGTATGAATGGCAATCTCCTCTGCTGGGAGCCTTCTGGAAACTTAGAGAGGTTTGAATGGTGGCACAGAGGAAAGAGAATCCAATGAATTCCTGACATGAGGGGGCAAACAACTCAAAAATTACTGCCCTACATTTTTCATATCACTACGTTTCTTTACGACTGAAAATATGAGAACACACTGGTGAAATCCCTTGCAAAATGCCCCATAACTAAGCTTTGCTACCGAAATCCATTTCTGAGAAGGAGGAACTCTTTATCACCTGAGATAGTAAGTGAGGCATATCCAAACTGAATGATAAGCATCCTGTCTGGATGTGACTCCATTCATGAAAGAACTTCTGTCTCAGCCTACTGGATGGATTCCCCACGAGTAGGTATGTAATATCATCATTATGTGAATGAACCGATTGTATGAGACAGCAAAATTAGGGGGATATTCAAAAGCTTCATCGCCCAAGCTGTCCTCCACTTTTTCACAGGGATCCCTTCTTCAGAGAAGTGCTCAAGAATAACTGTTAGATACTGGACTAAGGATGTCATCCAGGTGCCTGGCCTCATGTCTTCACAAAGTCATATAGTCTCCAGTAATCTCTTGGCATTCATTTACTTCTAAGGAGCCCATGGGCCTCTTTCAGATGAATGCAGCAAAGTAGGGTGTTAAGCTGGGTCAATGTTTAAATCTTTGTCTTGACTCAAGTGAGGTGTTGTCTTAAAAATCTTGTGCAATAGAATTATGATGAGGACCTTCTTAGGGGACAGGTGTGCATACTGACGTGAGAGGGAGTATTCTACTGACATTGCTAAGTTGTGTGGCACCCTAAGGCATTCGGGCTATCCAGGGGAACTCCACACAGAGGAAGCAGTACTCCATGAAATAGGCAAATTCGATTGTAATGTCTTCACACCTTTCACAAAAGCTGGGCACTTTAACCATGCATTCCATGCCACAAATTCCCTATGTGTATCTCTCAGTGAAATATTCTACCTACGCTGGATGGATGGCACGCACCATGCTCTGACAGCGCATGACTGGCATTGGGATTCATGACCACAATTCATAAGTTCCTTGGGCCACTTATGCATGGTATCCTGAGTTGTGGAGGCAAAAGCAATTCTGAACCCTATGAGTCCCTTTCCTTTTGAAACCAGTATGATACTGGAGTAATGAGTGTACAAGGATGCCCTAAGACTGGTGTTTGATGATGTCCATGGTCTCCTCTCAACTCAGGGAGAAGAGGACTTTGTCGAGCATGTGACAAACTGGAGAGGCAGGCCATGAATACATACTAAAGCATTCTTTCGCTCAACTTGTGCACAACTCACGCCTTAGTGGCACATCTTCTGAGGAATCAGGGAATATGGAGGGGTGATGCAAACAAGGAGAGTGGGCTCCAGTCACATTCACAGGGAAAACAATATAAGAAGTAGATATGATATCCACTTGTGAATTCATCAAGAGTCTAGAAAGCTCAAGCGGCGAAAACGCACTGACTGAAAGCAGCAGGCTAGACAAAAGCATTCCAAATATTGGCCATTAAACCCAGTTATTACACTGTAGACCGCTTGATAGCTTGAGATTTCAGAGGACACGCATCCAATATGGACCACCCTGAACCCTGGGTATGCTGTGTTCTTTGGGTCCTGATCCATGGGGTTCGCACACTTTGCCAGAAAACAAGTGCCAACTGATATGTATTGTCTAATCAGGATGTATTTCGAATAAAGGTCTGTGGGAAGTGGCCTCCCAGTTGAAGTATCAGTTTCCTTTCGGACACGCATTTTGTACTCCTCTTCTGCCAGAAAGTGGCCTGGAAATAAGCCGCTATCACAAAAACAAACGGCTGTAATGATGTGAATGGCCGCGGATCCTCTGGAATTGATAAATTCTCCCAAATGCTGTTCCTGGTAGACTCATGGTGAGCATATGACTGTCCTTACTACGTATACGGAATTGGCAGATACTTTTGTTGGGCCATTGATGAGTACTTTATATTGCCCTGAGGAGCGGTGATGACTTAAATATCAAGTACAATGGCATGACGCTGAGGCCCAGCCTTGAAGACAGTTGAGTAATCCAACTTGGGGAAAATGACGATGGTCCCTTCGGTACGATTTAGTTTGGTGCTGGAGGACTTGACGTACGGGAGGCCATCTGGTGGAGCATGTGGATATGCTATTCCATAAAATTCCCCATGTTGTCTTTATACTTTAATCCTCATGTCAGGTCCTGGCCATTTTAGCAATCCTTGTGGCCCCCCACATCACACTTTTTGCTTTCAGAGTAAAATTCTGCTCGGAACGGCTGCATGGCATGCACCGTCGTACAGGAGTGCATGGCTTCCATTGGGTGTCAGGAGAAATGGTTTATCAGTCACCGAGGGTCATCATGCAAGGAGGTGTTCTTGGTCTGGGAGGCAAGGTGGACCGTCAGCAATGCATGCAGTTTTCTCTCCAGTCATGGGTGAAACGGGAGTAAGCGGCACCTTGAGTTTCTCTTGGCATGCTCTTCTAGGAGCCCCATGCTTGTTTTTGAAACTGAGGGTCAATATGCTTTGGTCCTGCTCTAAGGAGAGAGAGATTCATGCTTGTTTAATAATGATCCATGCTTTTGTGGATCAGGTTGCGAATGGACGTGTCCTCTGCTGGTTCCCTAGGGAAAACTTCGATAGGATTGAATGGTGGCACAGAGCACAGAGAATTCTCTGGTCTTTTGATGTGAGGGGCACATCACTCAAAAATTACTGTCCAACATTTTTCCTACCACCGACTTTTTTCAGAACTCAAGCCATGAAAACACACAGGCTAAATCTCTGGCAACATGTCCCATAAGCAAGCTTTGTTACGGCAATCCACGTTTGAGAAGGTGGAACTCTTTCCCACCTGAGATACCAAGGGAGGCAGGACCAAGCTGTATCAGAAGGACCCTGTCTGCACTTGAATCAATTCATGGAGGAACTTCTGTCTCAGCCTACTGGACAGATTACACATGAATAGGTATCTAATTTCATCATTATGTGGATGAACCGATTGTTTGAGTCAGCAAAATTAGGGAGATATTATACAGCTTGTTCACTCAAGCTGTCCTCCTCTTTTTCCCGGGAATCCCTTCTTCAGGGCAGTCCTTGGGAATAAGTGCTATTTTCTGGATGAAATCCGTTATCCAGGTGCTTGGCCTCATGTACTCACGAGGTAAAATCGTCTCCACTAATGTGGTCTCATTCAGTTCCTTCTGAAGAGCCTAGCGGCCTCTCTCAAAAGGAGGCAGCACAGGAGGATGCTTATCTGGGTTCTTGATGAAATGTTGGTCTTGTCTCTACCGAGGTGTTGCCTGAAAAGTCTTGCACAATAGAGTTATACCCTTCGTAGGTGACAGGAGTGCATGGTGGCACGAGAGGGAGGATGGTGCTGACATTGCTCTAGTTGTGGAGCACTCTAAGGTGGATAGGCTATCCAGGGGGACTCCACACCAAGGAAGCAGTTGTCCATGAATTAGGCAAATACGATTGTAATGCCTTCACCCCTGCCACACAAGCCGGGCACATGAAGCACCCCTTCCCTACCACAAAATCTCTGTTTGTGTCTCTCAGTGAAATATTCTGCCCACTCAGGATGGATGGCCCGCACCATGCTATCAGCGTATGACCGGGGTTGGTATGAATGACCATATTTCAAAAGGTCACGGGGCCCGCTTAGACATGGGACTCTCAGTTTTAGAGGCAAAAGGAATTCAGAACCATTATGAGGACATTTTCTCTTCAGACTTATACAAGAATAGAGCAATGAATATCCACAGAAACACTAAACCTGGTGTTT
>NW_007250998.1:0-861 GCF_000164805.1 Carlito syrichta | reverse complement strand
CTGCCTCATTTGTCCCATGTTATCCTTAAACTTTAATCCTCAGCAGCGTTCCTGTCCATTATAGCATCCATTGCTGATCACCACATCACACATTTTGTCTTTCAGGGGGAAAACTGCTGAGAAGGACTGCATGGCATGCACCATCGTAAAGGAGTGCAGGACCTCGTTCGGTTGTCATGACCAATGGTTCAACAGTCAGCGAGAGTCATTATTCACCAGGTGTTCTTGGTGGGTGAGGCAAAATGGACCTTCAGCAATGCATGTAGTTCTTCTCTCAACGCATGCTTGAGAATGGAAAAAACAGTGCCTTGAGTTTCTCTTGGCATGCTCATCTAGGAGCCCCATGTTTCATATCAAATGGACTGTGAATACACTTTTGTCCTGCTCTAAGGAAAGAGAGATCCATGCTTCTTTGAAAATAATCAGTGTATCTGTGATTTACCATAAGAATGGCCATGTCCTCCGCTGGGAGCCTTCTGGAAACTTAGAGAGGTTTGAATGGTGGCACAGAGGAAACAGAATACACTGGATTCCTGACATGAGGGGGCAAACAACTCAAAAATTACTGTCCTACATTTCTCATATCACTACGTTTCTTCATGACTGAAAATATCAGAACACACGGGTGAAATCCCATGCAAAATGCCCCATAACTAAGCTTTGCTATGGAAATCCATCTCTGAGAAGGAGGAACTCTTTATCACCTGAGATAGAAAGTGAGGCATATCCAAACTGTATGATAAGTATCCTGTCTGGATGTGACTCCATTCATGAAAGAACTTCTGTCTCAGCCTACTGGATGGATTCCCCACGAGTAGGTGTGTAATATCATCATTATGTGAATGAACCGATTGTATGAGA
>NW_007250997.1:71294-73194 GCF_000164805.1 Carlito syrichta | reverse complement strand
TCTATGGCAGACCTGCACTTCCTCCTGGCATTCCAACCTCTCCACCTCACGTCCCCCTTCCTGTAACCCACCCGCTCCTGTCCTTCATCCGTTCCAATATCTGGCAGTACCAAGATCTCCTTTTGCCCGCTCCCACAGAAACACATGATCCAAAGCCTCTCACCCCGGGACAATGGGTTTTCCTCTCGGATCCAGAAACCAGAACTCACTTACAACCAAAATGGCAAGGATCCTTCCAAACGGTCCTCTCCACCCCCACGGCAGCCAGGCTGCTCATAACAAAGGACAGCTCCGTCCCTGGATTCACGCTTCTCGCCTCAAACCAGCTAAACTGCCTCCCTCTGCCCCTTCCTCCACGGAGCCACCGACCTGCTCCTGCTCCACAATTCCAGGCCAGCCTCTCAAACTTCGAGTATCCCGTGTTGCTCGCTCCCCCTCCCTGCCCGTCATCCGGGAAGATCCCGCATAATCACAAGAGGCGAAGGTTGCCGCCGGCACTCCACAACGACCCTCCGCCAAATGGTCGTCAATTTTGTTCTTCCCTTGCTCCTAGTGCTGCCTTTCTTCCTACTCCTGCTTTTCCTCCTACTTTCACACCGCTGCACATAGTGCTGCTCCTTGGCGTGGGTTGCTCAAGCCCCTCCTCTGCTCACTCTCAATAAGACCCAACATGATCATCGCCTTCCTCCTTGCCGTCGTTTTTCAAACCCAGCCCACTCCCCTGTCCGTCCTCACCCGCGAACTTTACACGGTAAGTGGGACAGAAACAGTCAAGGACTTAGACACAAAAACGTGCCCCATAAACAATTGCTCAAAACCTATTTCCCTCAACTTAAAGCCCTCAATAAGCTTGCAAGATGCTAATCACCCCTTTCTATGCTTACTAGAAGACCAAACCCAGGACTACTGTAAATGGTGGCCTGATCAATACGGTGGCTGTCCCTGTGGGTCATGCAGAATTCACTATGCTGACGGATCCATCAGCAGAGCAAAATGGGGGGCCAAGCTTCCTTGTCCGCCACTACATAGGAACTCCAGGGCATGGAGGCCGCTTCTCCCACTTCTCTTTTGACATCCCTAACCCGACCGCTAACCTCTGGAAAGACCTCATATACATAGCTGTCTACCCAAAGGAATGGTACGCCCGTCCCACCGTGCGCCTGTCCACCTCTCGCTCCACCTTCACCCCTTCCGTCACGGTCTCAGTGGTGGAGCACATAAAAACCCAAGAACAACAGCTCCTGGCAGCGGTAGCCCCATTGCCCCCTCCTCAGAAGACCACCTCTCCTTACAACTCTCCCAACATTTCCCTTCTTGGTTTACCGTAAAAGGCCACACCCTCATCTTCTGAAACCGATCCTTCCCTTCTCTTCCTTCTTCGTGGTGTTTTCTTTGTGCCTCATGACAACGACCTCTGCTGGCTGCCGTTCCGCTTCCTGCCTCGCCCCACAGTAATAGTACCCTCAACCTGCCTTCCACCGGAGAGGCCATCACCAAACCTCACGTTCCACTTTGGGAAGTGGCACCCAACTCCTCTTACCCCTGTATTGGTCCGCCCAGCGTCCCCACTCGCTATTCAAATAACCCTCTCTGTTCAACCACCATAAACTCTACAAATGGGCACTTCCTCCTGCCCGGCCTCTTCTTATGGTGCAGTGGCCCTCTCCTCTCCCACACTTCCAATCTCACCTCTCCCTGTGTAGTTGCTACGCTGATCCCACAGCTCTCTCTTTACTCCACTGCTGACCTCCAGGCCCTCTTAACTCCCAAACACTGATGCCAGAGGGCTTGTCTTCCTTCCAGTCATGGTAGGATTGTCCCTAGTTTCCACAGTCACCTCCATAGGTCTATCAGGAGGGGCTCTCGACTACTCACTATGGGCCATGGAAGACTTACAAAA
>NW_007250997.1:69192-70779 GCF_000164805.1 Carlito syrichta | reverse complement strand
AATCAAAGCATTAATCAGCTTCTCCTACAGAATTATGACCTCCTGCCCACCGAAGATCCAAGTCTCGACTGTCCCAACCCTACAAACCTCTAACCTTGTCTTCTCATTTCAGACATGCTCACCTTAAAGTTTACACCCTTCTACCTACCACTCAGATTCTCAGCGTTTCTTGACCACCTTCTTCGTTGGCTCCTCCCTTTCCCGTGTCCACTCAACGACTGGCTGGACCAGCTTGCCGTTTTCCACTTCCAAGGCACCTTCCAGGACTTCCACCCAAATGAAATTTTTTCTTTTGGCGCCCATTTGTGGGGTCTCATGTGGTTTATCCTTTCACCCACCTCACCCACCGATGCCCATTTTCAGCAGGAAGTAGCCGGACAGACAAACGCTGCCCCTCTCCCATATAACCAAAGAGGTGGGAATGAAGGGCCACCGCCAAGCCACAAGTAAAACCACATCCCCTCCCTTTCCTGGAAACGGCGACCCGGCAAACTAAAATGGCGATTGAAATGGTGCCTTCCTTTGTTCTTCCTCGGTGCCTTCTGTTGTTCTCCCTCCACACCCTTTCCCGCGCCCGCGAAAAATCCATCAACCTACATGAAGTTCTGCCAGCCGACCTATAGACGACAGACAGGTCGCCCTAAGCCCCTATAAAAGCTGCCGCGCCCTTGCCTCGGTGCTACAGCCTGACCCTCAGGTCCTGTAGCCACAGCGTTTGACCCATTAAATCTCTTGGCTTTGACGGGTGTTGAGTCTCACTGTGCGCCACCATCTTTCAGTTTTCATCTGAGTCTGTCTCGTGGTGGGTTCTATGTGACTCTTAGCCCATTTCATAGTTGTTTCCTGAATAAATAAACAGAGTTGTAATATAAGTATTCAACGACTGGCAGAATTTTCACACTGACCTTCTGATCTGTGGAATATATACTATAACTGGAGGAAGGACCAAGTGGAAGTCTTTGAAGCTCTTCCTACCAAAAGGCAAAACCAAAGCAATACTACTTTCCTAGAGAAATCTGAGGCTAGTATCACCACCGTAGTCTTGCAGAAAACAGGAATGACAATTCTTAGCATATCACAGTTGTGGGAATTTTTTTGTTTTTTGTTTTTTGAGTTGGAGTTCACTCTGTCACCCAGGCTGGAGTGCAGTTGAGAGGACAACAATAGATTTAGGTTAAGAGCATGCTATTGAGAGACCCAAAAAACCAAGAAACTTATTTGTTGTAAAAGTAGCGTTTAGTTCACTATGTTTCATATATCCCCACCTCATGTTTGCTATATATTTTGTGTATTCCTACCTCATGTATTTTATGAAATCTTAGTACTTTAAATTCTACCTCAAATGAAATCTTAGTACTTTAAATCTTACCTCAGACCCCGTAGAATTAGGCATATGCCGGGTCATGACCAATTGTATAATGGCGTAAGTAGTGTTTGTATTTAGAACTCTTGGGTTAAGCATTGTCAGCCCCAAATTAGTAGGCTAACTTTCTGCTTTTACACCGGGATGTAAATGATAAAGCGATAAGCCCCTTTCAGACATTTCCTACAAGGTGGCAGCAAGACTCAGAGGTGCCAGCTGCTCTC
>NW_007250997.1:60208-68070 GCF_000164805.1 Carlito syrichta | reverse complement strand
TCAGGCAATCCACTCGCCTCAGCCTCCCAAAGTGCTGGGATTACAGGCTGAGCCACCGAGCCCAGCCTTTGTTTTGCTTTTTATAATCTCATTCCTCCTGTTTTTTTATCTAATTTGACTTTTGTTACCTTTTTTGAGATAAATGCTTATATCATTTCCTTTTAGCCTTTCTTTTTGTCTTATTTATGCAATAAGTGATACAAGTACCCACTAATGTCCCTCCATGCTGCCACAGCTGCTAGAGAAGGGCATGGCAGGAATTCCAGGACTCTTGCACATTCCTGAGTACTTTACTGAGAGTCCCTTGTCTCCTATGCACTCCCAGTAAGTAGCTTCAGGGGATCCCTGGCTTCCCTGCAGATTACACCAGAGATGTAAATCCCTGATCACTCTCTTTCTTTGAACTATCAAGGTAATCCTAAATCTTGTGATTTGCATAACTTTTGCAATGCATGATGTCTTAGACCTTGTAAACTTCCTTTACTCTGAATGTTGTTATCTAAACGTAAAATGCAGCTGAAACTTAAGTTCTATACAATGCTCTGCTGGTCATGGTGCCCACAACTCTGGACTATAAAAGTGGACTGCAAGGCCCAAAGGGTGAGCCGAACCATTTTAGAAAGACCTCAAATCTGGCTCTGCTCCCTGGACTCGAACCCGGAAATAAACTTTTTTCTCCAGTTCCCTGCCCCTTTGATTTACTGGTATGAAGGGGAGCAGCCGAGAGCATTACTCGCACGTAACATAAGGGCTATGCAATTTCCTCTAGGCCAGGTGTAATGGTTCACGCCTATAATCCCAGCACTTTGGGAGGCCGAGGTGAGAGGAGTGCCTGAGCTCATGGGTTCCAGACCAGCCTGGGCAAAGTGGCAGTAGTGAGACCTCATCTCAATAATAAATAAGAGAATTAGGCTGGACTCCTTGACTCAGCCTCTGATCTCAGGACTTTGGGAAGCCAAGGCAAAAGGATTGCCTGAGGCCACGGGTTTGAGACCAGCCTGGGCAACTCGGGGAGACCTCGTCCCTATGATACATTTTTTAAAAATTAGCCGGACATGGTAGTACACGCCAGTAGTTCTGGCTACTTAGAAGGCTGAGGTGGAAGGGTTGCCTGAGCCCAGCAGGTGGAAGCTGCAGTGGCCGTGAGTGTGCCACTGCACTCCAGGCTGGGCAACAGAGTGAGACTCCGACTCAAAAAAAAAAATTTTTTCCACTAAGCATGGCTTTAGCTGCATCCCACAGACTTTCTTTTTTTTTTTTTTTGAGTTGGAGTCTCACTCTGTCGCCCAGGCTGGAGTGCAGTGGCCGCTCCTGGTCACCTCAGCCTCGACCTGCTGGGCTCTGGCGATCCTTTCGCCTTAGCCTTCTTAGTAGCCAGAACTACAGGCGCATGCTACCATGCCCGGCTGATTTTTTATTTATTGTAGAGATGAGGTCTCGCCAAGTTGCCCAGGTGGGTGGCGAACCAATAAGGATTTTCTTTCTTTCTTTTTTTTTTTTTTTTGAGTTGAAGTTTCACTCTGTCACCCAGGCTGGAGTGCAGTAGCATGCTCCCATCCACCGCAGCCTCAACCTGCTGGGCTCCGGCGATCCTTCTGTCTCAGCCTTCCAAGTAGTTGGAACTACAGGCGTGCACAACCATGCCCAACTAATTTTTGATTTATTGTCGAGACAAGGTGTCACCAAGTTGCCCAGGTGGGTTTCGAACCCGCGGGCTCAGGCAATCCACTCACCTCAGCCTCCCAAAGCACAGGATTACAGGCTGAGCCACCGAGCCCGGTTTATATCTTTTTTTTTTTTTTTTTTGAGTCAGAGTCTCACTCTGTCGCCCAGGCTGGAGTGCAGTGGCACACTCATGGCCACCACAGCCTCCACCTGATGCACTTAGATGATCCTTCTGCCTCTGCCTTCCAAGTAGCTGGAATTACAGACGCATACCACCATGTCCAGCTAGCTTTTGTGACTTATTGTAGAGATGAGGTCTCACCAAGTTTCCCAGTCTGGTCTTGAACCCGTGGGCTCAGGCAATCTTCTCACCTCAGCCTGCCAAGGTGCTGGGATTACAGTCTGTCACTGCGCCCAGCCTACATTTTAAGAGATGTTATCTATATATACAATTTTTTTTTGCGTTGGAGTCTCACTCTGTAGCTCAGGATGGAGAACAATGGCATGCTCATGGCCATCCCTTTGTCGACCCACTGGGCTCTGGCGATCCTTCCACCTCAGCTGCCCAAGTAGCTGGAACTACAGGTGCACACTACCACACCTGGTTAATTTTTTATTTATTGTAGAGATGAGGTCTCGCCAAGTTGCCCAGGCTGGTCTCAAACCCGTGGGCTCAGGCAATCCAATCGCCTTGGCCTCCCAAAGTGTTGGGATTACAGGCTGAGCTACCAAGCCTGCCCTCTTGTAGTATTATGGTAAATGTTCAGGGTCCGCTTATGAGTGAGAATATGTGGTACTCTGTCCTTTGTTTCTGTGATAGATCACCATGTATGATAGACTCTATATCCATCCAAGTGGCTAGGATGTCCATAGGTTTAGCCTTTATGGCTTTGTAATATTCCATTGTGTATATATACCACATCTTTTTTAACCAGTCCAATTTCGATAGGCAGCACGAATGGTTCCGTGTTTTTGCTACTGTAAATAGTGCTGCAATAAACAGGCGTGTGCAGGTATCTTTCCTGTTGAATGATTGGAGATTCTCCAGGCGTATTCCCAGTAGGGGGACTGCTAGCTCATATGGAAGGTGAAAGGTGGTACTTACAGAAACCTAGAAAAAAACAACTTATTCTTAGTTTGGTCTTTTTGCCTCAGCATAACCACTAAAAAGCATTCAGACATTCGACTGCAGGACCAGCAGCAGCCTATCCCATCCCCCCTTGGCAAATCTCCAAGAGATGCAAGACCAGGACAGCCCACCCTTTCAATTCATGGTTTAGCATAATAATCTCCAGTAAAGTTTAGGTTCCTTGTCAAGGCAGAAGATCAAAGATCACCCTTTGGTCAAGGAGTTTGTGAATTGCAAATGTCTAACAAAGTCACCTACGGGAAAAACCCCACCAGGCCCAAACTCCCCAACTTAACCTAATCAGCCCTTTGTGACCTACACAACCCAGGTAAACCCCACCATGGCAGCAATCATGTGACTACCGCACCCATCTGCCTGCTGTCCATCACCTGACGTCAGTACCTATGCTTGTCTGCCCCTTTGTGATGGTAAGAAGCAGACCACCACCCAATCACCTTAATGATCTTCCCCCATCAAGAGGAATGGTTAAAAGGACTCAACCACAAGCAGCCAGAGGCCATTGCCTTTCTAGACTCTGGTGTGGCCATGTGCTCTTTGAGCCATGGCCATCGCCATGCTTCCTGGCTTTGGCCCCTCCCCCACCTTGGGGAGGTGAATTTCTCTCTCCCTTCTCTTTCTCTCTCTAAATTACTTTTTTTTTTTTGAGTTGGAGTCTCACTCTGTCGCCCAGACTGGAGTGCAGTGGCCGCTCCCGGCCACCGCAGCCTTGACCCGCTGGGCTCTGGCAATCCTTCCGCCTCAGCCTTCCGAGTAGCTGGAACTACAGACACATGCCACCATGCCCGGCCAGTTTTTGTGATTTATTGTAGAGATGAGGTCTCACCAAATTGCCAAGACTGGCCTCAAACCCTTGGACTCAGGCAATCCTCTTGCCTCGGCCTCCCAAAATGCTGGGATTATAGGCTGAGCCACCACGTCCAGCCTTTTTATGTCTGTTGCCCATTTTTTAATAGGACTTTAATGGGCCTTCTAAGTAGCTGGAAATAAGGCGCGTGCTCCCATGCCCAGATTATTTTTTTTTATTGTAGAGATGCGGTCTCATCAAGTGCCCAGGCTGGTCTTGAACCCCTGAGCTCAGGCAATCCTCTTGCCTTGGCCTCCCAAAGTGCTGGGACTACAGACTTGAGCCACTGCGCCTGGTGGATATGTAAACTTTTTTTTTTTTTTTTTTTTTTGAGTCTGAGTCTGTCACCCAGACTGGAGTGCAGTGGCTGTTCCCGGCCACCGCATCCTCGACCCGCTGGGCTCTGGTGATCCTTCCGCCTCAGCCTTCCGAGTAGCCAGAATTACAGGCACGCACTACCATGCCCAGCTGATTTTTTAATTTTATTGTAGAGATGAGGTTTCGCTACCCAGGCGGGTCTCGAACCCGCGGGCTCAGGCAATCCACTCACCTCAACCTCCCAAAGGCGTGGGATTACAGGCTGAGCCACCAAGCCTGGCTGGAGTCTTTTCTTGATAATTTAGCCTCAAATACACATAGAAGATCGCCTGGTACATAGTAAATAATTTATAAATTATAACTATTATTACCATTTATTATGTTCTTTATCGTTTTCATACTTATTATTTCTACTTGTTTTTTTTGTTGTTGTTTTTTTTTTTTTTTTGAGTGCGTGTCTCACTCTGTCACCCAGACTGGAGTGCAGTGGCCGCTCCCGGCCACCGCAGCCTCGACCTGCCGGGCTCTGGCAATCCTTCCACCTCCGCCTTCCGAGCAGCCGGAATTACAGGTGCGCGCTACCACGCCCGGCTGATTTTTTGATTTATTGTAGAGATGAGGTCTCGCTGCCCAGGCGGGTCTCGAACCCGCAGGCTCAGGCCATCCACTCACCTCAGCCTCCCAAAGGCGCGGGATTACAGGCTGAGCCACCGAGCCCGGCTTACTTGTTATTTTTTTAGACCTTTTGTGCCAGCTTCATATTACTAACATCTTCTGTGAGGATATTTGTTGCTGAAGTTAAATTCATAGCCCATAACCAATAATTATGCTTTCAGAATTCAAGTAGTGTATGCAATTCAGTTTTGTTGTTTTTCCAATTAGCTATACACACACGCGTGTGCACACACACCCCCCCACACACATATATGAAGGTCTGTCTTCCACTTGGTGGCTGTAAGGTACCAGAAGAGATGAGTCTCAGGGCAGAGAGCCCCAGAGGTCATGAAGGAACTGGCCTTAACCCTACTTTCTTTTTATTTTTTTCTATGAGTTGGAGTCTCACTCTGTTGCCCAGACTGGAGTACAGCGGCCGCTCCCGGCCACTGCAGCCTCGACCTGCTGGGCTCCACGATCCTTCTGCCTTGGCCTTCTGAGTAGCTGGAACTACAGGCGCGCGCTACCACGCCTGGCTGATTTTTTGATTTATTGTAGAGATGAGGTCTCGCCTGCCCAGGCGGGTCTCGAACCTGTGGACTCAGGCAATCCACTCACCTCAGCCTCCCAAAGGCGCAGGATTACAGGCCGAGCCACCGAGCCCGGCTTCTTGTTCTTTTTTTAAAAATTATTTTTTAAGCCCAGTGCTTGCACCTAATAAACACTTAATAGATATATATATATTTTTAAATTTACATCTATATTTAACTCTGTCATGAGCCGTTTTTAACAGAACCGATTAGACCATCTGTAATGGAAAATGTATGCCATTCTTTTTTTTTTGTATGCCATTCTTAATTTTATATTGATGAAAGAGTCTGAGTAAGTGCAATTTCTGTTGAAGGGTGTGTACAACAAGTGTAGAACAAATTCCTTACATGATTAATCAAACTACCTGACTTCAAACAAGTTTTATTTTTGTCTCTATTACTGGTAAACTGCATGGCCTATTTCTGCTGGGCTCAGATCAGGTTTGATTAATGTGCTTGGCCAGGGTAAGTCAATAAATCCCTAAATAAATCAACTTGTTTGGGCAAAACAAATGACTCTATTATGACATGAGCCAAGCAGAAACTTCTCCTGCAACTTTTCTATGAATATGACACATTTCACGTCCAAAGTTTCCACCCACTACTGCAGGGAGCAGAGCTGCTATAACTGCCTCAGAGCACATTGAAGTTTACACAAGTTTAGGAATATGTGTTATACTGTTGCTTTGACTCTGGACTGAATAACAAACAGATGAATGTTACCTGGAGAACATCTGATCTTAATCTCAAATCTGCCTCTGGTTTTGGAGAAACTGCTGGGAGCACTGAGAAAGAAGACAAATGCTCTCTTATCTTGCATTTGAGAGATAAATGAAATGTGTACCTTTAATTTGTACCAGGACTCTTTTGAAAGTGTTGAAATAAACCAGCAAATGTTTGAGTTTCTGCCACGTTTGTGCTGCTTTCAGGTCTATCGAAAATAGTTTCCCACACCTTGTATTTCATAATGAGTTTTCTTGGTTCTCAGTGATCAACAGGTACCTGTATTAACAGGAAAAATGGAAGCTCTTATAGGTCACACGTAGCTTCAGACATACTATAATCAGATATATATTAATATATTTAAAATGATCTCTGGCACCCAAAGTATGTCTTTGTATTCGATTAGGACATATTTAGAAGCAGTACTGTGGAACAAAATAGCATAGTTTTAGAAGCTAGATAAACCTTTTGAGCACAAGAACTGTCAGCAAATTAAAGCTTATGCTTTCTTTTTTCTGTTTTTGTTTTTGTTTTGTTTTTTTTGAGTTGGAGTCTCACTCTGTCGCCCAGACTGGAATGCAGTGGCCGCTCCCGGCCACCGCAGTCTCGACCTGCTGGGCTCTGGCGATCTTTCCACCTCAGCCTTCCGAGTAGCCGGAATTACAGGTGCACGCTACCACGCCCGGCTGATTTTTTATTTATTGTAGAGATGAGATCTTGCCAAGTTGCCCAGGCAGGTCTCAAATCTGCGGGCTCAGGCAATCCACTCACCTCGGCCTCCCAAAGACACGGGATTACAGGCTGAGCCACCAAGTTTATGCTTTCAAGCACGTAATTTCACGTCTCAATTTCCTTATCTGTCTAACGGTGCTAATTAAGTGAGATAATGTCTGGAAAGTAACTTATGCATAGAGAAGCTTAAATGATAGTTGCAATGAGCCATGGAAGTTGCAACATTCATTTATTAAGCATCTATCTATTAATGTGTGATTTCCAAGAAAGGATAAAACACAAATGTTTTCTCTCTGCTTCAAACATATACATCTCAATATACAGAAAATGTATGTTACATACATGCATATGCCTTAATATATATGAACCAGCATGTCAATACCTCCCACATTGGAAAGACAATGGAGTGGCATTCCACTTCTTTTTACCAGGATTTAAATAGTCCCAGATCTTTTTTTTTTTTTTTTTTTTTGAGTTGGAGTCTCACTCTGTCACCCAGACTGGAGTGCAGTGGCATGCTCACGGTAACTGCAGCCATGACCTGCTGGGCTCAAGAGAGCCTTCTGCCTCAGCCTTCCAAGTAGCCAGAACTATAGGCGTGTGCTATCATGCCCGGCTAGTTTTTTATTTATTGTAGAGATAAGGTCTTGCCAAGTTGCCCGGGCTGGTCTTAAACCCGCAGGCTCAGACAATCCTCTCACCTCGGTCTCCCAAAGTGCTGGGATTTCAAGCTTGAACCCACCGTCCCAGATCTTTTGAATGACTATAATATCAATTTGATATAAATTGAAGTATTATATAGCTACATATTTCAGATTTATTACATTCACTCATTCAGGAGTGCAATAAAATATTGCTGTGATGCTCTTATTTTATCACTTCTATTCATACCTTTAGCTTCAGTGTTTTTATTACAAATTTTAAATATATATTTTTTTAATTTTTTTTAGAGACAAGGTTTCACCAATTTATTATTTTTTTTAGAGATGAGGTCTCGCCAAGTTGCCCAGGCTGGTCTCGAACCAGTGGACTCAGGCAATCCTCTCTGCTTCCATCTCCCAAAGTGCTGAGATTACAAGCATGAGCCTCTGCACCCAGCTGAAATAGATATATAGATATACATATATCTATATCTCTCTCTCTCTATATATATATATATATTTTTTTTTTTTTTTTTTTTTTTTTT
>NW_007250997.1:58495-59684 GCF_000164805.1 Carlito syrichta | reverse complement strand
TTTTTTTGAGTTGATGTCTCACTCTGTCGCCCAGGCGGTACAGTGGCACGCTCACGGCCACCACAGCCTTAACCTGCTGGGCTCAGGTGGTCCCTCTGCCTCAGCCTTCCAAGTAGCTGGAACTACAGGCACGTGCCAACATGCCTGGCTAATTTTTTTTTTTTATTGTAGAGATGAGGTCTCACCAAGTTTTCCAGGCTGGTTTCGAACTCATGGGCTCAGGCAATTCTCTCACCTCAGCCTCCCAAAGTGCTGGGGTTATAGGTGTGAGTCACCAACCACACCCAACCGTATATATATGTATTTTTTTTGAGTTGGAGTCTCACTCTGTCGCCCAGACTGGAGTGGAGTGGCGTACTCCCGGCCAACACAGCCTCTACCTGCTGGGCTCTGGCAATCCTTCTGCCGCAGCCATCCAAGTAGCCGGAACTACAGCCATGTGCTACCACGCCCGGCTAGTTTTTTTTTTTTTCTTGGATTTATTGTAGAGATGAGGTCTCGCCGATTTGCCCAGGCGGGTCTCGAACCTGCGGGCTGAGGCAATTCACTCACCTCGGCCTCCCAAAGTGCGGGATTACAGGCTGAGCCACCAAGCCCAGCCTCCAAAATATATTTTTAAATGAACTAGTTAAATCATCTGTAATGGAAAGTATCTGTCATTCTTTTGTTTTGTTTTATTTCATTTTATTTGTTTTGAGTTAGATCTCCCAGGCTGGAGTGTAGTGGCACACTCATGGCCACCCCAGCATTGACCTGCTGGGCTCCAGCGATCCTTCTACCTCAGCCTTCCAAGTAGGCGGGACGACAGGTGCGTGGTACCATGCCCGCCTACGTTTTATTTATTTATTTATTGTAGAGACAAGGTCTCACCAAGTTGTCCAGGCTGGTCTTGAACCAGCAAGCTCAGGCAATCTACTCCCCTCAGCCTCCCAAAGTGCTGGGATTACAGGCTGAGCTACTGAGGCCAGCCCATTCTTAATTTTATTTATTTATTTATTTTTTTGAGTTGGCGTCTCTGTCGCCCAGACTGGAGTGCAATGTCATGCCCCTGGCCACCGCAGCCTCGACCTGCTGGGCTCCGGCGATCCTTCCCGCCTCAGCCTTCCAAGTAACTGGAACCACAGGCACGTGCTACCATGCCCGGCTCATTTTTTGATTTATTGTAGAGATGAGGTCTCGCCAAATTGCC
>NW_007250997.1:55115-58266 GCF_000164805.1 Carlito syrichta | reverse complement strand
TCTTGAACCCCTGAGCTCAGGCAATCCTCTCGCCTCGGCCTCCCAAAGTGCTGGGATTGCAGGCTTGAGCCACCACACCCAGCCCATGCAATGCAATTTGGCAGCATTTGACCGACAGTAGAACGTCTTTCAAAACTGGAGTCAGTTCTCTCAAAACCTGCCACTGCTTTTTCATCTAAGTTTACGTTATACTCTAAATCCTGCGTTGTCGTTCCTACAATGTTCACAGCATCTTTACTAGAAGTAGATTCCCTCTCAAGAAACCACTTCCTTTGCTCATCTACAAGAAGCAAATTTCTTGGCTGGGCGTGGTGGCTCAGCATTTTGGGAGACTGAGGCAAGAGGACTGCCTGAGCCCGGGGGGGTTTGAGTGCAGTCTGCACAACTTGGTGAGATCTCATCTCTACGATCAATCACAAAAACTAGCGGGTGCAGTGGTGTGCATCTGTTAGTTCCCGTTACTTGGAAGGCTGAGGCAGAAGGATCGCCTAATCCCTGCAGGTCAAGGCTGAGGTGTCCGTGAGAATGCCACTGCACTCCAGCCTGGGTGACAAGAGTGAGACTCTAACTCAAAAAAAAAAAAAAAAAAAGAAGTAACTTCTCATCTGTTCACATTTTATCATGAGATTTTAGGAATTCTGTCACATTTCCAGGCTCCACTTCTAGTTCTCTTGCTATTTCCACCACACCTGCATTTCCTTCTACCGAAGTCTTGAAGCCCTCAAAGCCCTCTATGAAGGTTAGAATTAACTCCTTCCAAACTTCTGTTAATGTTGATATTTTGACCTCCTTCCATGAATCATAAATGTTTTTTTTTTTTTGAGTTGGAGTCTCACTCTGTCGCCCAGACTGGAGTGCAGTGGTCACTCCCAGTCACCACAGCCTCGACCTACTGGGCTCCGGGGATCCTTCCATCTCAGCCTTCCAAGTAGCTGGAACTACAGGCGCGTGCTAGCACGCCCGGCTAATTTTTGATTTATTGTAGAGATGAGGTCTCGCCAAGTTGCCCAGGCGGGTCTCGAACCCGTGGGCTCTGGCAATCCACTCACCTCGGCCTCCCAAAGTGCTGGGATTACAGGCTGAGCCACCAAGCCCGGCCATAAATGTTCTTATTGGCATCTAAAATGGTGACACCTTTCAAGAAAGTTTTCAATTTACCTTGTCCAGATCCATTGAAGGAGATCTTTGACAGCTGTTGCCTTATGAAATGTATTTCTTGACTGGGCACGGTGGCTCACACTTGTAATCCCATCACTTTGGGAGGCGGAGACAAGAGGATTGTCTGAGCCCAGGGGTTCAAGACCAACCTGGGAAACTTGGTGTGACTTTGTCTCTACAATAAATCAAAATTAGCTGGGCATGGTGGCACGCACCTGTAGTTCCAGCTACTTGGAAGGCTGAGGCGGAGTGAGACTCCAACTCAAAAAAAGAAAAAGAAAAAAAGAAAGGAAGAGTCAATGCAGCAAACTTCATTGTTGTCTTATCTTAAGAAATTGCCACAGCCACCCCAACCTTTGGCAACTGCCACCCTGATCACCCAGTAGCCATTGATATGGAGGTTAAGACCCACCACCAGCAAAAAGATTGTGACTCATTGAAGACACAGATGATCGTTAGCATTTTTTAACCAAAAGTATTCCAAACTAAGCCATGTACATGTTTTTTAGACACAATGGTGCATGTACTGGGAAGCTAAAAAAAATGTTTGTGACCTGCTTTATTGCAATATTCTCTTTATTACGGTGATCTGGAACCAAACTTGCAATGTCGCCAATGTACGCCTGTATTTTATTGATGATTCGACGTCCATCTTTTTGACATTTTGAAACTTCTGAAATCAGAACATTCCTTAAACTTGATAATATTTTATTACCGATCTCAGTCAGTTGCACTTTGGGAGGCAAGAGGCAAGAAGATTACCTGAGCCCAGGGGTTCAAGACCAGCCTGGGCAACTTGGTGAGAGCTCGTCTCTACAATAAATCCCAAAATAAGCCAGACATGGTGGTGTCCATCTGTAGTTCCAGCTACGTGGAAGGCTGAGGTGAAAGGATCACCTAAGCCCAGCAGGTTGAGGCTGCAGTGGCCGTGTGCGTGCCACTGCACGCCAGCCTGGGTGACAAAGAGTGTGACTCCAACTAAAACAAAAACAAAAACAGAAATGCAAATTAAAACCACACTGAGATACCACCTAACTCCAGTCAGAATGGCCATCATCAATGACTCAAAAAACAACAGACGCTGGAGAGGATGCGGGGAAAAGAGAACACTTCTCTACACCGTTGGTGGGAGTGTAAATTAATACAATCTCTGTGGAAAAAAGTTTGGCATTTCCTAAAAGATCGAAAAATCGGCTTTCCGTACGACTCCGTAATCCCCCTACTGGGAATATACCTGGAAGAACTCCAATCACTCTATGAAAAAGATACCTGCACACACATGTTTATTGCAGAATTATTCACAATAGCAAAAACATGGAACCAACCGTGCTGCCCACCACAAGACGACTGGATTTTAAAAATGTAGTACATATACACAATGGAATATTACGCGGCCATAAAGGAGGACAAAATTATGAATTTCACAGCAACTTGGATGGACTTAGAGTCTGAAATACTGAGTGATCTATTACAGAAACAAAGAACTGAGTATCACATGTTCTCACTCATAAACAAGCCTTGAATAATTATTATAATACTGGAAGAAAAGGATTGGCTGTAACGGCAAACTGCCAGGAGGGGGGTGGGGAAGCAAGATTGGCAGTCGTGGGAATCTGCCTGGGGAAGGGGGGGGCACACCTCATTAACAAGGGCGCCTGCACAATGGACATTTGTATACCTAATCCTGAATTGCACCCCATATCTTTGAAACTAAAAATTAAAAAAACCCATGATACAGATATACAGAAAAAAACTGACAAAGGTTAATTATCTTACTATAAAAAGAATGTTTATAAATTAACAAGAGGCCGGGCTTGGTGGCTCACCTGTATTCCCGCGCCTTGGGAGGCCAAGGTGAGCGAATTGCCTGACCCCAGGGGTTCGAGACCCGCCTGACAACTTGGGGAGATCTCATCTCTACAATAAATCAAAAATTAGCCGGGTGTGGTAGCGCGCGCCTGTAGTTCCAGCTCCTTGGAAGGCTGAGGCGGAA
>NW_007250997.1:53983-54441 GCF_000164805.1 Carlito syrichta | reverse complement strand
TCACCTCAGCCTCCCAAAGGCGCGGGATGACAGGCTGAGCCACCGAGCCCGGCTGTTTGTTTGTTTTTAACTAGTGTTACTTTCTCTGAGACATCTTTATCTTTTTGATCACAATTACTTTGTTGTTTTTTTTTAGTATAATTTCCATTTCACTAAATGGACTCAGCTCCTTACACGGGCTTTGGTGGAGGCCGTGGGGTAGCACTTGCGGGTCCGAATCCGGGTGGGATATTGGGTTCTTGCAGGCTTCACCAGCTGATCCCTCACGACCTGGCTGTGAATGGCACAGCTCACACAGTGATGAGCTTGACACACAGCTTGGGAAGCACAGAGGCGCCGAAGACACTCGCTTCAGAAATGGCCCTGACAGCTGCGGCCTCCACTTGACAGCCCTATCCTTGGGCACTCATGGGTGGGCACAGTTTGTGCAGCGAATGGGCCCTTTTTTTTTTTTTTTT
>NW_007250997.1:49323-53730 GCF_000164805.1 Carlito syrichta | reverse complement strand
CGCTCTCCCGGCCACCACAGCCTTGACCTGCTGGGCTCCAGCAATCCTTCCGCCTCAGCCTTCCAAGTAGCTGAACTACAGGCGCGCGCCACCACGCCGGGCTAATTTTTGATTTATTGTAGAGATGAGGGCTCACCAAGTTGCCCAGGCGGATCTTGAACACGTGGGCTCAGGCAGTTCATTCACCACGGCCTCCCAAAGCGCGGGATTACAGGCTGAGCCACCGAGCCCGGCCCATCCTGCTTTCTTTTTTTTTTGAGTCGGAGTCTCACTCTGTCGCCCAGACTGGAGCGCAGCGGCCGCTCCCGGCCACCGCAGCCTCGACCCGCGGCTCCGGCGATCCTTCCGCCTCAGCCTTCCAAGGAGCTGAACTACAGGCGCGCACCACCACGCCGGGCTAATTTTTTATTTATTGTAGAGATGAGGGCTCACCAAGTTGCCCAGGCGGGTCTCAAACCCGTGGGCTCGGGCAATCCACTCACCTCGGCCTCCCAAAGGCGTGGATGACAGGCTGAGCCCCCGAGCCCAGTTGGCTGCTGCCCTTTTTGGCAAGCCCTTTGGACCATTGTTCCTTCTTTTCTTGGTCATCTTGGAAGCGAGACCTGAGAAGCTACTTTTCTTTCTTTTTTTTTTTTTTGAGTTGGAGTCTCACCCTGTTGCCCAGGCTGGAGTGCAGTAGCACACTCATGGCCACCGCAGCCTCGACCTGCTGGGCTCCGGCGATCCTTCTGCCTCATCCTTCCAAGTAGCCGGAACTACAGGCACGGACCACAATGCCCAGCTAAGTTTTTTTTGGATATATTGTAGAGATGAGATCTCACCAAGTTGCCCAGGTAGGTCTCAAACCCGTAGGCTCAGGCAGTTCTCTCACCTGGGCCTCCCTGAGTGCTGGGATTATAGGCGTGAGCCACCTCATTGGCCTAAGCTACTTGTGAAGTTTGCATTCAATACTGGGTATGGCTGCATATCTTGAGTCTCTCAAATGGTGGTAGTGTTGGCATTCTCAAGGTCAGTTATTTCATCTGTAACTCCATTTACATGTCATTTGAATTTTACTTCCAATGTTATCACTTTTTTCTTGATTGCCCTTTTTCTTCTTTTTCTTCCCAGACTCTATGTTTTCAGAAAACATTGTTACACTTTTATTTGACCAATTTTCTCTCTCAACTATCCATTTTCATAAAATATTACTTGGGTTTATCAGTGGGAAACAAGGAGCAACGTGACTACATGCTTTGTTGTCTGTGCATGAACTGAATAAGCACATGCATGTAACCAATCTGAACAGTCTCTGACCGACTTTGAAAGAGGTGATGTGGCTGGGCTCGGTGTCTCAGCCTGTAATCCCACGCTTTGGGAGGCCGAAGTGAGTGAATTGCCTGAGTCCACGGGTTCGAGACCCGCCTGGGCAACTCGGCGAGACCTCATCTCTACAATAAATCAAAAATTGGCCAGGCGTGGTAGCGCGCGCCTGTAATTCCGGCTACTCGGAAGGCTGAGGCGGAAGGATCGCCGGAGCCCAGCGGGTCGAGGCTGCGGTGGCCGGGAGCGGCCACTGCACTCCACTCTGGGTGACAGGGTGAGACTCCGACTTAAAAAAAAAAAAAAGAAAGAAAGAGGTGATGTGATTGGTCCTGATCATGGCGTGCATCTTGTATTTTCTTAGTGATCTGAAGACTGAAAAGCTTAGCAGCAAAGTTTGTATGTTATGCAATTGCTCACATCCAATATGCTATAGTAACTGATATGTAGACCAGACTGTTGAAGAACTATTGTTATTTAACTAATCTAATAACTGAGACTTGTGCATCCTGGATCTTTGTCTGTAGTTTAATGAATAAATGGTCATTATTATTATTCATAAACAGCTTCTTGATGATAGAGAAATATGTGTTATATAGATAGTAATGTCAGTATTATAAGATTTATAAATATGAAATAAACATTATAGCAATATGGAGAGGAGAATGGAAATGATCTGGTCTTCTGAGCTTACATTTTATGAGAGGCTGTAGGTAAATAAGTAGCCAGTCACAACACAGCACGATAAGCCTGCAGTAGAAAAATGAAGGTATACAGGCACACAGTTGGAAAACTTAACTCTCCTGGTAAAAACCTAACAAAAATTCCCCGGGGGAAGTAACATTCTCATCTAGGGTGTTGGAGGAAACCAAGTAAAGAGGGCAGAGGGCAGAGTGTTTTAGACAGATACAAGGGTCCAGAGGCAAGGGGGACTTGGTGATTTCATGAAACTGAACGAAATGTCTTCTCTTCCAGGCACAGTGAAGGGAGAAGGAGTAGTGAAAAAATGAATAGGTGGGAGGATCACAGTAATAGGACTTTCATGAAAAGTAGGAAACAATCAAGTACTTAGAATAGATGGAAGGACCTTGTATGTGACAAATTTATTTCCCCTTACTAAGGTCAAGGCACATATTTTTCTCCATTTTTATCTTAATGCATAATAGTGAATGAAAACAGTTATCCCAGTGGGACTTGACTTGTTTTATCTGTGGTAGGAAGTGAGTCATATCAATTAACTTATGTAAAATCCAAAAATGATATCATTTCCAAAAAAAAATCATGGTTTTCCCCAGTAGTATTAGCACTAGAAAGAAAGTCTTTGTACTTAGACAGAAATCTTGCAGATCAGTTTGGCCTTGAGGAAATCACCTAAATGTTCTGGTAATTTTCAAAACATAGGAATGATGGTTGTTCTTTTCCAAACGCGTAGCCATACAAGACTATTCTTATGATTGAAATTCTTATTATTTAAACAAGGAATTATTTCCTTCACCATTTTTATTATGGTCATAATAACCAGCTGTTGATAATGACCACACGTTTTGTCTCTTTTTGCCTTTAGTCTTTATTAAAATAAGTTTAATAGTAAAGTGATAAAATATTAGTAAAGAAATAAAAAATGTATAAATGTATAAGAATGAAGAGAACAGGAAAGGAGATGGTAGCAGATACAAGAGTTCAACAGAATTTTGGAATCTGCAAAGGGAAGGTAAGACTGTAACTGATGTAGCATAGTGAAAAAAGACACTTCAAGCCAGGGTCTTACTCTGTTGCCTGGGCTGGAGTGCTGTGGCCCAAGCATGGCTCACCGTAGCCTTAATCTCCTGGGTTCAAGCAATCCTTCTGCCTCAGCCTCCCCAGTATCTGGGACTATAGGTGCACACCACCACACCCAGCTAACTTATTTTATTTTATTTTTTAATAGAAACGAGGTCTTGCTTTGTTGCCTAGGCTGATCTTGACTCTTGGGCTCAAACACTCCTTCCACCTCGGCCTTCCAAAATGCTAGGATTACAGGCATGAGCCACCGTGCCCAGCCTCTATTTTCTGAGAAATTTGAATAGTAATAAATCAAGTCACAGGGATGCCAGATAGAGTTGATAGTAGACATATTGGCAACACACTCAGCCGGGCCCAGTGGTTCAAGCCTGTAATCCCAGCAATTTGAGAGGCTGAGGTGAGAGCATCATTACCTGAGTCCTCAGGTTTGAGACCAGCTGGGGCAACACAGTGAGACCTAGTCTGTACAATAAATCAAAATATTAACCAGACGTGGTGGCGTGCGCCTGTAGTTCTGGCTACTTGAAGACTGAGGCGGAAGGATCGCCGAAGCCCAGCAGGTCAACGCTGGGGAACCCAGGAGCGTGCCACAGTACTCCAGCCTGGGTGACGAAGTGAGACTCCAACTCAAAAAACACCACACACACACACAGATTTCATTCTAGCCTGATGAGATCACAGTTTAGAATCAGGTTGAACTGAATTTAAAAAGAATAATTCTAGCCGGGCTCGGTGTCTCAGCCTGTAATCCCGCGCCTTTGGGAGGCTGAGGTGAATGGATTGCCTGAGCCCGCGGGTTTGAGACCCACCTGGGCAGCGAGACCTCATCTCTACAATAAATCAAAAAATGAGCCAGGCGTGGTAGCGCACACCTGCAATTCCAGCTACTTGGAAGGCTGAGGCGGAAGGATCGCCGGAGCCCAGCAGGTCGAGGCTGCGGTGGCCGGGAGCGGCCACTGCCCTCCGGTCTGGGTGACTGAGTGAGACTCCAACTCAAAAAATTAAAAAAAAAAAGAATAATTCCAATTGATTTGTCATGTAACTGTATTGACTAATACCTCTACCGTAATGTTCAATAGCAGTGGAGATAATGGACATCTTTGATTTGTTACTGATCTTAGTAGAGACATCTCTAGTGTTTCGTGGTGAAATAAGATCCTAAGGCCCAGCGTGGTGGCTCTTGCCTGTAATCCCAGCACTCTGGGAAGCCGAGGTGAGAGGACAGCCTGAGTCCACAGGTTCGAGACCGGCCTGGGCAACTTGGCAAGACTTCATCTCTACAATAAATCAAAAAATTAGCCAGGCATGGTGGTGCATGCCTGT
>NW_007250997.1:41260-48996 GCF_000164805.1 Carlito syrichta | reverse complement strand
TTACAGGCGCGCGCTACCACGCCCGGCTGATTTTTTGATTTATTGTAGAGATGAGCTCTCACCTTGTTGCTCAGGCTGTTCTCTAACCCATGGGCTCAGGCAATCCTCTCACCTCGGCCTCCCAAAGTGCTGGGATTATAGGCTTGAGCCACAGCGTCCAGCCGTTGTTGTTTTTGTTGTTGTTGTTGTTTTTTCTAGTATTTTTTAACATCTACCCATCATCCTCCAACAATGAACTTTTTCTGTTTTCCTTTTCCCTCTTCCTTAACTATCCATTTTTAATACATGCTATTTCTACTTTGTCATAATGTATAATATTTGTATGCTAATTTTCTATTCTCATTCCCACCTTTGTTACAGGTGCAATGTTTTCCCCTTGCATATTTGATCTTTCTTTTTTTTTTGAGTTGGAGTCTCACTCTGTCACCCAGACTGGAGTGCAGCGGCTGCTCCCAGCCACCGCAGCCTCGACCCGCTGGGCTCCAGCGATCCTTCCACCTCAGCCTTCCGAGTAGCCAGAATTACAGGCGCGCGCTACCACACCCGGCTGATTTTTGGTTTATTGTAGAGATGAGGTCTCGCTGCCCAGGCGGGTCTCGAACCCGCGGACTCAGGCCATCCACTCACCTCAGCCTCCCAAAGGCGCGGCATGACAGGCTGAGCCACTGAGCCCGGCGGCATATTTGATCTTTTTAATGGGAGATATTAAGGGTTTTATCTTTACCTTTGGATCTAATACTTTTACTGTGATATGTCTCAGGCTTTATCATTTTGGATTAATTTTCTTTGGTATCTCATGGGTTCTTTCAATGCATACATTCAACTGTTTATTTATTTCTGGAAAGTTTTCATGGATTATAGTTTTAAATATTAGTTCTGTTGCCATTATGTTGTTTGCTTTTTCAGGGACTCTGATAATACACATATTATTACTTTTTTTGCCCATCTCACAGTTCCAGTTCTCTACTTCCTCTTTGATCCTTTTTAAAGAAAAATGTGCCTTCTGCAAAAAGGTGCATCAAAAAATAACAGACTTACATGAAAATTAGGATTAAGACAAACACCAATGTGCTTTTATAAATTAGAGCACTAACAATTGTTATTAAATAACAATTATGCAGGGCATGGTGGCTCAAGCCTGTAATCCCAGGGGTTCAAGACCAGCCTGGGCAACTTGGCAAGACCTTGTGTCTATAATAAATCAAAAAATTAGCCGGGTGTGGTGGTGCGGGCCTGTGGTTCCAGCTACTTGGAAGGCTGAGGCAGAAGGATCGCCTGTGCCCAGCAGGTTGAGGCGGTGGTGACCATGAGCAGTGTGCCACTGCACTCCAGCCTGGGCCACAGAGTGAGGTGCTGAATCAAAAAGAAAAATAAATAAATAACAATTATGGTAAAAATATTATCACAAGCCGGGTTCGGTGGCTCAGCCTGTAATCCCGCACCTTTGGGAGGCTGAGGTGAGTGGATGACCTGAGCCCGCAGGTTCGAGACCCGCCTGGGCAGCGAGACCTCATCTCTACAATAAATCAAAAAATCAGCCGGGCGTGGTAGCGCGCGCCTGTAATTCTGGCTACTCGGAAGGCTGAGGCGGAAGGATCACCGGAGCCCGGCAGGTCGAGGCTGCTGTGGCCGGGAGCGGCCCCTGCACTCCAGTCTGGGCGACCGAGTGAGACTCCAACTCAAAAAAACAAAAAGAAAACAAACAAAAAATACGTGACCAAAAAAACTCAGACCATGAAAGAACCTTATTTTCTTTTTAAAAATTTATTTATTTATTGAGTTCGAGTCTCACTCTGTCACCCAGGGTGGAGTACAGTGGTTCACTGCCACCGCAGCCTCGACCTGTTGGGCTCAGGTGATCTTTCCTCCTCTGTCTTCCAAGTAGCAGGAACTGCAGGCCCGCACCACCATGCCCAGCTAATATTTTGATTTATTGTAGAGACGAGGTCTCACCGTGTTGCCCTGGTGGGTCTTGAACCCGTGGGCTCAGGCAATCCTCTCGCCTCGGCCTCCCAAAGTGCTGGGATGACAGGCTGAGCCACCAGGCCAGGCCATGAATTAACCTTAAATGCATATTGCTGACTATAGAACAATACTGTATGGGAAGGAGTGTGTCAATAAAGTACAGAGCCCTTTTAGAGAGTGAAACTATTCCGTATGACACCGTTAATGGCGGATCCTTATCGTTATACATTTGTGAAAACCCATTGAATATACAACACAAAGATTAAACCTTAATATAAACTCTGGACTTGAATTGATAATAATGTGTCGATATTGACTCACCAAGTGTAGCGAATGTGTCCTGCTATGCAAGGTGTTTATAATGGAGAAACATGGAGGGGAGATGGAAGAAACTTTCTGTACTTTCCATTCATTTTTCTGTAAACCTAAAACGGTTCTAAAAATTCAGTCTATTAATTTAAATAAAAAATAAAGAAAGACCGACAGCTAAAAGCAACATGTGGTCCGGGAAGAGGAAAAACATTTTTTTCAGCTAGGTGCGGTGGCTCACGCCTATAATCCCAGCACCTTGGGAGGCCAAGGTGAGTGGATTGCCTGAGCCTGCGGGCTCGAGACTAGCCTGGGCAACTTAGCAAGACCTCATCTCTACAGTAAATAAAAAAATTAGCCAGGCATGGTGGTGCACACCTGTATTTCCAGCTACTTGGAAGGCTGAGGCAGAAGGATTACCTGAGCCCAGCAAGCTGAGGCCGCGGTGGCTATGAGCATGCCACGCACTCCAGATGGGTGACACAGTAAGACTCCCACTCAAAAAGAAAAACACTTTTTTCTTTGCAGTAAAGGACATTATTGGAGCGATTTTTAAAATTTAAGGCTGTAGAGTATGCTTCCTGATTTGGATAATTGTACTGTATATTAAGAATGTTCTTGGCCAGGCATAATGGCTCATGCCTATAATCCTAGGCTGAGGTGGGAGGATGGCTTGAGCCCAAGAGTTTGAGAACAGCCTGAACCTTGTCTCTAAAAAAAAAATTTTTTAAATTAGCCAGGCGTGGTGGTGCACACCTGTAGTCCCAGCTACTCCAGAAGCTGAGGTGGAAGGATCACTTGAGCCCAGCGATTGGAAGCTGTGGTGAGCTGTGATCATGCCACTGCTTTCCAGCCTGAACAAGCGAGATCCCTACTCAAAAATTATAATAAAGGTTCGTGACCCGCCTGGGCAACTTGACGAGACCTCATCTCTACAATAAATCAAAAAATCAGCCGGGCGTGGTAGCGCGCGCCTGTAGTTCTGGCTGCTTGGAAGGCTGAGGCGGAAGGATCGCCGGAGCCCAGCAGGTCAAGGCTGCGGTGGCCGGGAGCGGCCACTGCACTCCAGTCTGGGCGACGGAGTGAGACTCCAACTCAAAAAAAAAAATTATAATAAAAATTTTTAAAAATTAAAAAATAAAAGCTGAAAGAAAAGATAATGTTCTTATTTTTAGGAAATAAAAAATATAGGATTCAGGGGTCAATGGAGTATCATGTGTGTGACTCATTTAAACAACTAAGACAAAAACACAATATGGATAATTAGAGATAAAGCAAAAGTGGTAAAATATTGACATTGAGGAAATCTGGGTAAGGAACCTGAGGACATTTTACAGTGACATTTCTAGGGGTCAAAAAATATATATGAGGAATTTTTGTACTATTATGAAAACTATTCTGTCAGTCAAAAGACTATTTCAATAAGAAGTTGAAAAACTGGGCCAGGTGTGGTGGCTCATGCCTATAATCTCAGCAATTTGGGAGGCTGAGGTGAGTGGATTGCCTGAGCCCACGGGTTCGAGACCAGCCAGGGCAACTTGGCGAGACCTCATCTCTACAAGTCAAGAAAAAGGAGCTGAGCATGGTGGCTCATTCCTGTGGTTCCAGCTACTTGGAAGACTGAGGCGGAAGGATCGCCTGAGCCCGGCAGGTCGAGGCTGCAGTGGCTGTGAGCGTGCCATGCACTCCAGATGGACAACAGAGTGAGACTCCGACTCAAAAAAAAAAAAAGCCGAAAATTTTAAATGGCTTAATGGCAGGGGATGTAAGGAAAGATGGATGTTGGTGAGTTATGACAAGGAAAGAGTGCACAAAAATCAGGGGAAAGAATGCACTGAGCTGTGTCAAGACAGGCCATGTAGAGCCGGGGTTGGCGGCTCAGCCTGCAATCCCGTGCCATTGGGAGGTCGAGGTGAGTGGACTGCCCGAGCCCACGGGTTTGAGACCCACCTGGGCAACTTGGCGAGACCTCATCTCTACAATAAATCAAAAATCAGCCGGGCGTGGTGGCGCGCGCCTGTAGTTCCAGCTACTTGGAAGGCTGAGGTGGAAGGATCGCCGGAGCCCGGCAGGTCGAGGCCGGCCATTGCATTCCAGTCTGGGCGACAGAGTGAGACTCCAACTCAAAAAAAAACAAAAAACAAAAAAGACAGGCCATGTGTTGGGTCTGAGCCCAGAGGAAGCATGCAGAGTGAACATGCATTGCTGACCCGTCTGTGTTTGTGGGCTTTGTACTCAGTCGCTATTATACGGTGGGACCCAATGTTCATATGCAGGGGGAAAGCTTGACTATGAACCATTACCCCTTCTCTGTTCCCTGATGGTCTGTCCTTGTTTGGGTTAAATAAAGAATACTAGGTATTGCTTGTTCTTGTTAGGAGAGCTCAGTTGTTAAATAAGCCAATCTGACTGTTTGATACAAATATTTAATCATTTTAAAGTGTCACCTTAGAAAAGAATCAAGGTTCGAGACCCGCCTGGGCAGCGAGACCTCATCTCTACAATAAATCAAAAATCAGCCGGGCGTGGTAGCGCGCGCCTGCAGTTCCAGCTCCTTGGAAGGCTGAGGCAGAAGGATCGCCAGAGCCCAGCAGGGCGAGGCTGCGGTGGCCGGGAGCGGCCACTGCACTCCAGTCTGGGCGACTGAGTGAGACTCCGACTCAAAAAAAAAAAAGAAAAGAAAAGACAAGAATCAAATCATAGTTCTGGAAAGGAGTGTCACAATGCGTATAAGTCACCATCCCAGTGGAATTTTCCACAAGGAAAAGATCCGTTTATACTCTATTTACATCATGCACGTTCTGGAAACTTCTCTGATCCTGTGACAGAGATAGCAGCTCGCACAACTTTATCATAATGTTATCAGTGTAGCATAATGATAGCGATACCACATTTATAAGGTTGGGATTCTGCTGTGACACTTCTCATTCGTTTTATTAGCAGAGAAAATACAGGGACATCTAGTTTCTTAGTTTCATAGTATGATAATATTTGACAGTACTGGCTGGGCACGGTGGCTCAGCCTGTAACCCCAGCACTTTGGGAGGCCAAGGCGAGAGGATTGCCTGAGCCCAGGGGTTCGCGACCAGCCTGGGCAACTTGGTGAGCCCTCGTCTCTACAGTAAATAAAAAAATTAGTCAGGCATGGTGGCGCACGCCTGTAGTTCTAGTACCTGGGAGGCTGAGATGAAAGGATTGCCTGAGCCCAGCAGGTGGAGGCTACGGTGGCCGTGAGTGTGCAGGCTGAGCCATTTTATCACTTTAAATTCCATTGAGAAATGCTGAGAGGGAAATGGTACGGATCTGGTTTATGTGCAAATGGAAGGGCACTAGTGGGCATTGCGCGGACAGCTGGTTGTTGATGCTTCGTAGCTAAATTCTCAAAGGTGCTGGAGAATCCATAAACAGCTGAAATTGTTTTCTCTGATATCTCTAGGATACCAAATAACAGAATGTGCAGACTAATTCTTTGCTAGCTTCCAGATTGAGGCTGTCTAAATTGTTTTTATCCTCTCCCCTTTACTCCTCTCTCTCTTATCAATCCTAGCTTTGTCTTTGTTTTTTCACACCAACCGTCTAACAACTGTGTCCCTCACATGGATTTTCTTTGAGGCCATCTCTCTCCTGCTCTTGCTCAAAAGTGTCTGGGTTGAACCTGCCTTCAGAGACCAAGTTCTGAGCTCCAGAAGTGCATGGAGGTCCAGAGGAAGACCTGGTAACTCGATGTCATGAAATGCTTGTATCCCTTCTTTGAGAATCTGAATTCCCAAGCACCCTCAAGCTTCTCCCTCCATTAGTCCTCCTCTCCTCGACAAATGACATGCGAGTGGTACAGCTCTTCTAGAATTGTGTTGTTTTTATCTGGCTCTTCCCCCACACCCCCACCCATTAAATAAGTAAATAAACAGCACAAATATTCATCCAGTCGCTCAAGCAGAAACCAGAGAAGCATCCTCCAGTCTTTCTTTCACTCCCTTATTTCAACTCCCACAGCAGTATTTTGCTGAGGAATGCATGGAATTTATTCATCATTAATTCATTATATTCAATATCAACAGATGATAATGATCTGTTGCAAAGGAATACATTTTGTACACAGGCTGAATATGATGCAACTGATACTTTGGATGATTAATTTATCATGTAAATAATCAGTTTGAATGATCTTCTGTGAACACAGAATTATAGGAGACTTCACTCTTAAAAACGTGCTAGCTGGACCGGGCACAGTGGCTCATGCCTATAATCTCAGCACTTTGGGAGGCCGAGGTGAGGGGATTGTCTGGGCCCACGGGCAGCCTGGGCAACTTGGTAAGACCAGCCTGGGCAACTTGGTAAGACCAGCCTGGGCAACTTGGTAAGACCAGCCTGGGCAACTTGGTAAGACCAGCCTGGGCAACTTGGTAAGACCTCATCTCTACAATAAATCAAAAAACTAGCCAGGCATGATAGCGTGTGCCTTTAGTTCTGGCTACTTGGAAGGCTGAGACAGAAGGATCACCTGAGCCAGCAAGTGGAGGCTGCGGTGGCCAGGAGCATGCCACTGCACTCCAGTCTGGGCGACAGAGTGAGACTCTGACTCAAAAAAAAAAAAAAAAAAGAAAGAAAACGTTTACAATGATAGTTTTATTTTCTTCTATATTTAGATGATCTTTAGGTTCTTTTCCAGCTCAAAATTTAATAATTTTAGCCAGGTGCAGTGGCTCATGCCTGCAATCCCAACAGTTTGGGAGGCAGAGGCAAGAAGATTACCTGAGCTCAGGGTTTTGAGACCAGCCCAAGCAACAGGGTAAGACCTTGTCTCTACAATAAATTGAAAAATCAGTAAGGCATGGTGGTACATGCCTGTGGTTCCAGCTACTTGGAGAGGTGAGGCGGAAAGATCACCTGAACCCAGCAGGTCGAGGCAGCAGTGACATGAGCGTGCCACTGCACTCCAGCCTGGGCGACAGAGTGAGACTCCAACTCAAAAATAATAATAATAATTATTATTATTTTTAGGCTGGGCACAGTGGCATACGCCTATAATCTCAGCACTTTGGGAGGCCGAGGTGAGAGGATTGTCTGAGCTCAGGGTTCCAGACCAGCCTGGGCAATTTGGCGAGACCTCATCTCTACAATAAATCAAAAAATACTCGGGCGTGGTGGCTCATGCCTGCAGTTCCAGCTACTTGGAAGGCTAGGGCAGAAGGATCGCCTGAGCCCAGCAGGTCAAGGCTGTGGTGGCCTTGAGTGTACCACTGCCTTCCAACCTGGAGGACAGAGTGAGACTCCAACTCAAAAAAAAAATTTTGTGGCTCTCTTATACTGAAAAAAATCTGATGAATATTTGTGGAGTAATTATCCTCACTCCCCAGCCTCCACTCCTGATTTCTTACTAATGCTTTTGAAACTTGCTACATGTGTGAGCTGTTCATTTTGGAATGATAGGGATAGGAGGAATTTTTTTTTTTTTTTTTTTT
>NW_007250997.1:30220-41240 GCF_000164805.1 Carlito syrichta | reverse complement strand
TTGGAGTCTCACTCTGTCGCCCAGACTGGAGTGCAGTGGCACACTCCCAGCCACCGCAGCCTCGACCTGCTGGGTTCCAGCGATCCTTCCACCTCCGCCTTCCCAGCCGGAACTACAGGCATGCACTACCACGCCCAGCTAATTTTTGATGTATTGTAGAGATGAGATCTCTCCAAGTTGCCCAGGTGGGTCTCGAACCCGCGGGCTCAGGCAATCCACTCGCCTTGGCCTCCCAAAGTGCTGTGATTACAGGCTGAGCCACTGAGCCTGGCCTAGGGATAGGAAGAATTTTTTGTGCTTAGGCACTTAGGTAGAAACGCAAAGCCAAGAGAGTCTACCTGAGTCTGGCTTCAGTATTTTAAGGGTCCACAGCAGTACTGGGAGGAGTTGGATGAGGGGGGCGATAAGACAGTGTCCTCAAAGGCATGGCCGGAATCAGGCCTCCACGAGGCCCCTGGAGTGGAGAGACTTGACAAGAGTTGGCACTGAACACACGGCAGACACACTTGAGGACTCTGTCTCTGGAGATCGGGGACTTAGGAGCCATCAAAATGTGGATATGAATGTTGACATTATCTCAGTTAAATCTACAAGCTGGTGAAAGAAGCCTTTTGAGAGAGTGAAATTTGAGCAAGTCCCAGAGGAGGTGAGGGAGGGAACCACATGGATATCTGAGCCAGAGCCTTCTAGATAGATCCTAGGTTCAGTGCAAAGGCCCTGGCGTGGGCCCCTGTTATAGTCAAGCAATGACACACAGTCCTTGCTGTGTCCTGCGTGATACTGGGAGAGTAAGAGCGTTAGGAAGTGAAATAGAGTGATGGGGGTTTGGGAGGTAGGTCAAGTTGAGTCTTAGAGAACATGGCAAGTATTTCGATTTTCTGAATGGTAAGAGAGTCCACGGAGGGGTTTCAAGCAAAGGTGTAACATGACTTCACAACATTTTAGAACAGATCTCTTGGGCTTCTCTACAGAGGATAGGCTGTAGAGTAAAGGAAGGAGCAAGGAGACCAGAGGGGATGCTGGGATGCCGTTGCAAGGGTCTCAAAGCAGTGGCCGTGGAGGTGGTGAAAAGCGCTAGATTTGAGATATAATTCGGAAGTAAAACTGACAGAATATACTTATAGATTGAGTGTAAAGTGTAATGCGCAGGTTATTAGCCTAAGTAACTAGAAAAATAGAGCTAGGTTATACAAGATGGGGAAAAAGAAAGAAGGGCAAACGTGAGGGCGGTGGGATAAAGAATTTTGTTTTGAACTTTTTTTTTCAGTAGGCGTCCCTCTGTTGCCCCGGTTGGAATGCTGGCACACTCACAGCCACCACAGCCTCGACCTGCTGGGCTCAGGTGATCCTTCTGCCTCAGCCTTCCAAATAGCTGGAACTACAGACACAGGCCACCACGTCTGGCTAATTTTTTAAATTTAATTGTAGACATGAGGTCTCACCAAGTTGTCCAGGCTGGTCTCAAACCTGTGGGCTTAGGCAGTCCTTTTACCTCTCATCCAGCCTGTAATCCCGCACCTTGGGAGGCTGAGGTGAGTGGATTGCCTGAGCCCGCGGGTTCGAAACCCGCTTGGGCAACTTGGCGAGACCTCATCTCTACAATAAATAAAAAATGAGCTGGGTGTAGTAGCGCGCGCCTGTAGTTCCAGCTACTTGGAAGACTGAGGCGAAGGATCGCTGGAGCCCAGTAGGTCGAGGCTGTGGTGGCCGGGAGCGGCCACTGCACTCCAGTCTGGGTGACAGAGTGAGACTCCAACTCAAAAAAAGAAAAAATAAATAATAATAATTGGCATAAATCTAAAATAAGATCTGTTAGGCCAGGCGCAGTGGCTCATGCTTATAATCCCAGCACTTTGGAAGGCTGAGGTGAGAGGATTGCCTGAGCCCACAGGTTTGAGACCAGCCTGGGCAACTTGGTGAGACCTCGTCTCTACAATAAATCAAAAAATAAGCCGGGCATGGTGGCGCGCACCTATATTTCTAGCTACTTGGAAGGCTGAGGCGGAAGGATCGCCTGAGCCCCCAGGTCAAGGTTGTGTTGGCCATGAGAGTGCCACTGCACTCCAGCCTGGGCGACAGAGTGAGACCCCGACTCAAAAAAACAAAGAACAAAAACTGGAAATTAAAAAAAAATGAACTGTGGATGTAGTTTGTGCAAGGAAGATGACATAAGACTCCAATCAGTGGATTTATATTCAAAGAAAGGTTTTGACCTTGCATTGGTGTCAGAAATGTTAGTATATCCACTGCTTTTCTGGCTTGAAAAGAAAGCTTATGGCAAACTGTTGGGGCTTGTCACCCAGTTTGCGAGACAGTGAGGGGCAAAATCCAGGGCAATGTTAATGTTACTTTAAAATCCAGTATCAGCCGGGCTCGGTGGCTCAGCCTATAATCTCGCACTTTGGGAGGCCGAGGTGAGCAGATTGCCTGAGCCCGCGGGTTCGAGAACCCCCTGGGCAACTTGGCGAGACCTCATCTCTACAATAAATCAAAAATGAGCTGGGCGTGGTGGCGCGCGCCTGTAGTTCCAGCTACTGGGAAGGCTGAGGCGGAAGGACCGCCGGAGCCCAGCAGGCCGAGGCTGCGGTGGCCGCGAGTGGCCACTGCGCTCCAGTCTGGGCGACAGAGTGAGACTCCAACTCAAAAAATAAAATAAAATCCAGTATCTTGTTAGAGGACCAGTGTCTCAGGCATACATGTCTGGAGAGACAATGAAGTAGATGGTAGAAGTTCCTCTCCCACTGAGTGTCCACTCAGGAGCCAGGCTGCCAGGCACGGTCACATGCCTGAGCTGCCCTTGGGAATTTGTAAGCTGTGGGCAGGTTTAATGTCTGTACTTGAGCATTCAGAAAAAGACCAAAGCAGATGTGAGCAGCCTACTGGCTTCATCATTTTCAGCTGTTTTTATTATGTCTTCTACTTTGGCTTGTCTTTCAATCCATTTTTAAACATGTTCTAAGCAGAGAGAGTTGATATTTACAATTTAAATTAATCCTACTCTCAGCATGTCCACAATTTCAAAAATTCAGAATTCTATGTTTAGTCATCTAACATAACAATGTCCCCTAACAACATCACTGGAAACCCCCAAGATGTTAATTTACACTCATAACTTTACTTTGAAAGCTTATTATCACCTGCTAAGAGCTATTTGGGGAACCCGATTTGGCAATGCTCCAAGAACACTAACAAACTCTTGCAAAATTCACCCGTTTCTTCTGTTATTATAATTTTGCATCGTGGTAAAATATTACTTAATACAAAACGTCCCACATCAACAATTTTTAAGGGAAGGGCCCCGTAGTGCTAAGTATATTCACATTGTTATGCAGTCAATCTCCAGAACTTGATCTCACCCTTTAAACACAGCTGCACGTTCTCCCCTCCCCCCAGCTCCTGGCAACCACCATCTACTTTCTGTCTTTATGGCTCTGACCAGTATATCTCATGTAAGTGGAATTACACAGTATTCATCCTTTTGCGACTGGTTTATTTCACTTAGCAAGTACTTAAGTTTCATCTAAGTTGTAGCATGTGACAGGATTCCTTTCTTTTTTAAAGCTAAATAATATTCTGATGTACGTATATACCACATTTTGTTTATTCATCCATCCACTGATGGACAACTGGGTTCTTTCTACCTCCTGGCTATTGTGAATAAAGCTGCTATAAACATGAGTATACAAATATGTGTCCAAGACTCTGCTTTCAAAGCTTTTGAGTAAATATATTACTGTCATTAACATTTTAATGTTTATAATTTTTTTTTTTGAGTTTTTATTCTGTCGCCCAGGCTGGAGTGCAATGGCACGCTCACGGCCACTGCAGTCTTGACCTGCTGGGTTCAGGGGATCCTTCTGCCTCAGCCTTCCAAGTAACTGGAACTACAAGTGTGTGCCACCACACCCAGCTAATTTTTTTATTTATTGGAGACGTGAGGTCTTGCCAAGTTGCCCCGGCTGGTCTCTAACCACTGGGCTCAGGCAATTCTCTCGCCTCCACCTCCCAAAGTGCTGGGATTACAGGGAAGAGCCATCGCGCCCGGCTACCACCTACTGTCTTACTTGATATTTTCAAAAGCTGGACAAAGCTTTAATATTTGTGCCTAAATTAAAAACTTTTGTCTGTGCAAGAGAATTAACTAGTAACTAGCAATGTGTACGTGCTTCCTAAAACTGACTTTAGTATCAAAATCAAGACTCTCCAAAGCAGATACGCTATAACAAACAGCTTTGTGACTATAGTTTTGTCTTGTCAAATGCTTAAGAAGAAAAAATTAAATTCTAAGCTCACACTAGGTGCTAGGCAGAGGTGTATGCACCTCTTCCCAATTCCAAATTCAGTGGCATCACTTTGGTAGTTTGCAATTAGCCATTTTGGGAGAATTTACACCATGGAAACTGGCAAGTGCTATCAATTATCCCCTCCACCTTCACCAAGAGCCAATTGTTAAGCATTTATTAGCACATTGTGTTGCCAGGGGCCGTGCTCAGAGTGACTGGGGAGACCAGGCAGTAGTTGCATGATAACATCAAGCTTATAACTGATAAATCTTAGTCATCTGGTCATATTAGACAAATCATTTATTATTATATTTCCTTCTTCAGAAGAAACAACAAAAATATTCTTTCTCCAGAAATGTTGTATTTAACTAATTTGCTAACCAAGAGTCCAAAAGAGGACCTAATCTATATACATACCTGCTGCATTAAATCCAATTTGCATGAACTGTAAGAATCTTCAGAAAAAAAGAAGTCCACAAATGTAGCATATGGAGATTAGAAAATTTACCCTGAGAAAGAAAAAATTTACATACCTAGGGCACAGATTGATTACTGAGGTGAGTGGTGATTTGGGCCATGATTCTGCCATGCCACTTAAATATCTTTCCATAAAACCCCAGAAAGCCTGCAAGAAAATGTAAGAATGTGGGCACGCTTTTTTTTTTTTTTTTTGAGTCAAAGTCTCACTCTGTTGACCAGGCTGGGAGTGCAGTTGCACAGATCATGGCTCACCACAACCTTAACCTCCTGGGCTCAGGTGATCTCCCACCTCAGCTTCCCAAGTAGCTGGGACTACAGGCGTGTGTGCTACCATGTCTGGCTACGTTTTTTATTTATTTATTTATTTGTTTGTTTTTGAGTTGGAGTCTCACTCTGTCGCTCAGACTGGAGTGCAGTGGCCACTACCCTGGGCTCCGGTGATCCTTCTGCCTCAGCCTTCCAAGGAGCTGGAACTACAGGCACGCGCTACCACGCCCAGCTAATTTTTTGATTTATTGTAGAGATGAGGTCTCACCAAGTTGCCCAGGCGGGTCTTGAACCCACAGGCTCAGGCAACCCACTCACTTCGGCCTCCCAAAGTGCTGGGATTACAGGCTGAGCCACCAGTTTTTTATTTTATCATGTTGCCTAAGCTGGTCTCAAACTCCTGGGTTCAGGCAATGTTGTCACTTCAGCCTCCCAAAGTGCTGGGATTACAGGGTGTGAGCCACTGTACCTGGCCACTTGTTCAGAGTTTAATTAAGGCATTATAATCAAGGTAGAGAGAGAAGCCAACAGGATTTGTGGGAAGAGTCACAATGTCATCAGAGTGGACAAACTAAAGTAAGTCTCTGGGATAGAAGCAGCAACAAATTGATTCCTTCTGAGGGATAAAACGCCAAAAAAAAAAAAAAAAACCCAAATGCAGGCAATTAGAACTGCAAATTACCTGGTTTAACCCAAATAAGAAAACACAGTGTCGGCTGGGGATTGTGTCTCACGACTATAATCCCAGCACCTTGGAAGGCCGAGGTGAGAGGATTGCCTGAGCCCACAGGTTCAGAGACCCACCTGGGCAACTTGGTGAGACCTCATCTCTACAATAAATCAAAAAATTAGCCGGGCATGGAGTGCATGCCTGTAGTTCCAGCTACTCGGAAGGCTGAGGTGGAAGAATCGCCGGAGCCCAGCAGGTCGAGGCTACAGTGGCTGGGAGCGTTCCACTGCATTGCAGCCTGGGTGACAGAATGAGACACTGACTCAAAATAAAAGGAAAGGAAAAGAAAAGAAAACACAGTGTCTAGACTAGTCACTGAGTCCCAGTGATGCTGCTAGTTATAGAATCTGAACCAAGCAATATAATTGTTATCAATGAAGTTGTTACCTACACCCTTATTTGTTCACTTCGGAAACCAAGGTTTATAATGAAACGAGATGGCAAATGATAATCTTTCCTCCAGATACACCACATTTGATGTTCACATGTACAAGATCATAAGTCCCTGTTCTCCTCACCTTCAATATTTTTAAGTTCTGTTAAATCATCTTTTGCAATAATCTTTTAAATATAGTGCCACGAATATATTTGACACTAATTATTATTATTATTTTGTTTGTTTTTGTGTTTTTTTGTTTTGTTGTTGTTGTTGTTTTGAGTTGGAGTCTCACTCTGTCGCCCAGACTGGAGTGCAGTGGCCACTCCCGGCCACCGCAGCCTCGACCTGTTGGGCTCCGGCGATCCCTCCGCCTCAGCCTTCCGCCTCAGCCTTCCGAGTAGCTGGAACTACAGGTGCGCGCTACCACGCCCAGCTGATTTTTTGATTTACTGTAGAGATGAGGTCTCGCCAAGTGGCCCAGGTGGGTCTCGAACCCACGGGCTCAGGCAATCCACTCACCTCAGCCTCCCAAAGGCGCGGGATTACAGGCTGAGCCACCGAGCCCGGCTGATACTACTTATTATTTAATAAATTATTTAACGACTCTCTTTCTTTTCATCCCAACTGCCACTAATCAACATCAGGAATAGATGAACATATATTTAGTACCTATGATGTCCAGTTAAGAGTTGAAAAAACAGCTGGACTCGGTGGCTCAGTCTGTAATCCCACGCTTTGGGAGGCTGAGGTAGTGGATTGCCTGAGCCCGTGGGTTCGAGACCCGCCTGGGCAACTTAGTGAGACCTCATCTCTACAGTAAATTAAAAAAAAAAAAAGAGTTGAAAAGACTTGACCAGGCGCGGTGACTCACACCTATAATCCCAGCACTTTGGGAGGTGAGAGGATTGCCGGAGCCCATGAGTTCAAGACCAGCCCGGGCAACTTGGTGAGACCTCATCTCTACAATAAATCAAAAAATTAGCCGGGCGTGGTGGCATACGCCTGTAGTTCCAGTTACTTGGAAGCCTGAGGCGGAAGGATCTCCTGAGTCCAACAGGTCGAGGCTGCCGTGACTATATGCACTGTGCCACTGCACTGCAGACTGGGCGACAGAGTGAGATTCCGACTCAAAAACAAAAGTTGAAAAGACAGGTTGAGGGCAGTTGCTCAAGCCTGTCATCCCAGCACTTTGGGAGGCCAAGGCGAGAGGATTGCCTGAGCTCAGAGGTTCCAGACCAACCTGGGTAACTTGGTGAGGCCTCATCTCTACAATAAATCACAAAACAGTCGGGCGTGGTGGCTCATGTCTGTAGTTCCAGTCACTTGGATGGTTGAGGCGGAAAGATCACCTGAGCCCAGCAGGTTGAGGCTGTGGTGGCCGTGAGCATGCCACTGTACTCTAGCCCGGGCAACAGAGTGAGACTTCAACTCCAAAAAAAAAAAGTGTTGGAAAGACAGAGCTGGAGTTCTTCTCCTTAAGAAATTTAAGGTCAGTGAAAGGAAACGAACATACTACAGCAACAGCCCTTAAATGGTCTCCATGCCTTTCGTGTCTTCCTACCCTAACCTATACACGGTTAGTAGTTTTATTGTTCTGAATCACCCTTTGATCATATCATCCACCCTGTTGTCTCTGTGGCACTTCCGTGTTGGTGACATAGTCCAGACTTCTCAGGCTAACGCTAATGTAGCCAGTCCAGGAAAATGCCATTGATATTTGAAGCTCCTTGGTATGACCCCACAACTCTGCTACATAAAGTCACCATTTCATCTAAACTAATTGTATCTTTGTTCATTAACATATTCTGATTTTACACCTTGAAAATACCCTGTCCCTACAAATGACTTTCCCATTCATATTTGATATCCAAATCTTTTCTGTCTTTCTAAATCCCACTCAAGTTCAATCTTATTAGTTTAATTTTGTCTCCATCTCATAGGGGAGGCTCATCCATTTATTCAGCAATATACGTGTCAATTGAGTTTTTACTGAGTGAAAAGGACTACACTCAGTGCTAAAGATGCATTTCCCTGTCTGAACTTTTTTTATCCATAAAATTCCTTTAACAACAATTGCTGGCCGGGCGAGGTGGCTCATGCCTATAATCCCAGCACTTTGGGAGGCCGAGGTGAGAGGATTGCCTGAGCCCAAGGGTTCCAGACCAAGCTGGACAACTTGGTGAGACCTCGTCTTTACAATAAATCAAGAAAAATTAGTTGGGCATGACTCCAACTCAGAAAAAAATAAAAGAATTTCTTACATGTAAGGCACTATTGCAGGTGCTGTCCAGGATCTAGTAATAAAGACTCAATGTCTCTCTTAAAATAAAACAGCAAAATTGATGCTATAAGGCAGCAAATATTGTTTTTTGGTTTTTATTTTGCTTTTGAGTCGGAGTGTCACTCTGTCGCCCAGACAGGAGGGCAGTGGCACACTTCCAGCCACTGCAACCTCGATCTTCTGGGCTCAGGTGATCCACCTGCCTCAGTCTTCCAAGTAGCTGGAACTACAGGCACAGGCCACCATGCCCGGCTAATTTTTTGATTTACTATAGAGATGAGGTCTTGCCAAGTTGTGCAGGCTGATCTTGAACCCGGGGCTCAGGTAATCCTCTCACCTCAGTCTCCCAAAGTGCTAGGATTACAGGTGTGAGCCACCACGCCTGGCCAATATATTATTATTTTTATTATTTTTTTTTTTTGGTGAGAAAGCAGGAGTTTATTAAGAATACAGAAAAGCTCCCAAGCAAGAGGGGACCAGAAAGAAGGTTGCCCCAGTAAATTCTTAAATTATTTTATTTTTTTATTTTTTATTTTTTGAGTTGGAGTCTCACTCTGTCACCCAGACTGGAGTGCAGTGACCGCTCCCGGCCACCGCAACCTCGGCCTGCTGGGCTTCGGCGATCCTTCCACCTCAGCCTTCCAAGGAGCTGGAACTACAGGTGTGCCCCACCACGCCTGGTTAATTTTTTTGATTTATTGTAGAGATGAGGTTTTGCCAAGTTGCCCAGTTGGGTCTTGAACCCGCGGGCTCAGGCAATTCACTCACCTCGGCCTTCCAAAGGGCAGGATTACAGGCTGAGCCACCGAGCCCGGCTAAATTCTTCAATTATTACTGACTTGATGTGAGATAGCAGTTCTGATCCTTTTTAATCCATAAACCCATTAAGAACATAATGAAGTGATTAAAACTTCCCAAATTAAGAATGTTATGTCTTGTTTTGATAATTCAAGGAAGATTATTTGTACTGTCTATGGAAAGAACCAATATCTGCTCTCTTCCCAAACTGAACAATATATCTTTTAGGGTGAATAAGCCCATCCTTGTCTTCACAGTGGCCAGCCTGAAGTTCTTAAAGCAATGGATTTTAGTACCTACTATAATTATTACATATTGTCTCATGTCTTATGAGCGCTGTATTCGATGTCACGTTTTTTGTTTTTGTTTTTGTTTTTTTGAGTTGGAGTCTCACTCTTGCTGCCCAGGCTGGAGTGCAGTGGAGTGCAGCGGCACAGCCTCGACCTGCAGGGCTTAGGTGATCCTTCCACCTCAGCCTTGCAAGTAGCTGGAACTACAGACTCACGCCACCAGGTCCAGCTTATTTTTGTGTCTTATTGTAGAGACAGGACTCACCAAGTTGCCCAGGCTGGTCTTGAACGCCCAGGTTTAGGCAATCCTCTCGCCTCAGCCTCCCAAAATGCTGGGATTACAGGCTGAGCCACCGTTCCCGGCCTATACATCATGTTTTAAAAGTGTGATTTATTTATTTTCAGAGTTTACTTATTTACGTGAAGATGAGTACACTAAAAAGCTTTAAAATATAGCTGTAGTTGTGGTATAATGGCTCTATAAATTTCGTTCACACTGCAACTCACATGGACAGAGAAAATATTTCTTAGCTGGGCTCGGTGGCTCAGCCTGTAATCCCGTGCTTTGGGAGGCTGAGGTGAGTGGATTGCTTGAGGCCGCGGGTTCGAGACCCGCCTGGGCAACTTGGCGAGACCTCATCTCTACAATAAATCAAAAAATTAGCCGGACGTGGTAGTGCACACCTGTAATTCCAGCTACTCGGAAGACTGAGGCAGAAGGATAGCCGGAGCCCAGCAGGTGAGGCTGCGGTGGCCGGGAGCGGCCACTGCACTCCAGTCTGGGTGACAGAGTGAGACTCCAACTCAAAAAAAAAAAGATAGCTGGCTAGCCAACTGGATATGTAGGTAGCTAGCTAATTAAGTCAGCTAGATAGCTACCTGGATATCTAGTGATGTCAGCGAGTTAAGTCAGCTGGCTAGCTAACTGGTTAGCTGGTTAATTCAGCTAGTTAATTCAGCTGGCTAGGCAGCTGGCTTGCTAGTTATGTCAGCAAGTTAAGTCACCAGGCCATTCAGCTGGTTAGCTAGTTAAGTCAGCTTTTTAAGTCAGCTGGCCAGCCAGCTGCCTAGCTAGGTAGCTAGCTAGTTAAGTCAGCTAGTTATGTCAGCTGTTTAGCTAGGTATCTATCTAGTTAAGTCAGTTTGTTTAGTCAGCTGTCTAACCAGCTACCTATCAGGGTACCTAGCTAGTTAATTCAACGGACTAGTAAGCTGGCTAGCTAGTTAAATTACATACTTAAGCCAGCCCGCTGGACAGTGGTTTAGTTAGGTAGTTAGGTAGTTAAATGCATTGTCAAGCCAGAGGACTATGTAGGAATGTAGCTAGTTAAGTGTGCTGGCAAGCCCTCAGGCTATCTAGTTAAGTCAGCTAGGTAAGTCAGCTATCAAGCTGTCTAGTTAGGTAGGTAGCTAGTTCAGTCTGCTATATACCCAGCTGTCTATTTAGTTACGTCAGCTAGTTAAATCAGCTGACTAGGCTGCTGGCTATCTAGGTAGCTAGGCAGTTAAGTC
>NW_007250997.1:28500-30200 GCF_000164805.1 Carlito syrichta | reverse complement strand
CCAACTCAAAAAAAAAAAAAAAAGAAAATATTTCTTTCTCTCCATAACTGATTTGGTCTTCCTGACCAGCTCTGATTGTCTTGTTAGTATGAAACAGATCTTAAATTTTGTCTAGTATGGTTAACCTATATAATCACTTAAAGAGTAAGTCTTCATCTCTGTAGATAAAAATAATCAGTCTCAGATTTCCTCTCTATCCTTCCTTTGCTTCTCTCCAAGAAAGAAAAAGATGTGGCTTGCCGTGGCCTTGTGGCCACAAGGGTCACACTTCCTCAGAAACCACAGCGTCTTTGTATTATGCTTTTTTCTCTGACCTCCTCCATGATGACCACATTCTCCTTCACAGCATTCTGGGTGAGGTCTGCAATCAGTGTCATTTGTAGCTGGGGGTCTCTCAGCTTGGTCAGAGGCTAGTGGAACCCCTGTGTTTTTGGCCTTACTAATAATGATGATCCCTCTGCATTTTTACTCTGTCTTCCTTTATGTCCTGGCCCAGGCGGTCCACTTGTCAGCTCTGGCTGCTTTTCACATATCAGGCCCCAAGTGCAGGTGCAGGACTACGAGTTCCCAATCTAGCCACCTGCCATGTCCTCTCTCTCTCTCTCTTTTTTAGTCAGTGTCTCACTCTGTCGCCCAGGTTGGAGTGCAGTGGCACATTCATGGCCACCGCAGCCTCGACCTGCTGGGCTCAGGTGATCCTTCCACCTCAGCCTTCCAGGTAACTGGAACTACAGGCATGCGCCATCATGCCCGGTTAATTTTTCTTGATTTATTGTCGAGATGAGATGTGATCAAGTTGCCCGGGCTGGTCTGGAACCCTTGGACTCAGGCAATCCTCTCACCTAGGCCTCTCAAAGCCTGGAATTATAGGCGTGAGACAGCATGCCCGGCCCCTGTCCTCTCTTAAAGGCTCGCAGGAACTCCTTGGCCCTTCTCAAACCACCCAGGAACCAGGGTAGCTAGAGAAAGTTAAAGGGCTGCCCTTTATTTGTGTCTAAACTTACCTACCAATTTTAATCTGATATGGCCTTTGCCAGGGGGCTGGAAGATGTATCAGAACCCATTATCTCTCTACCTCTGACTCCCTCTGCTCTCCAAAATATCCAAGACCAAAAGGCCACTTCCACTTTCCCTTTCCTAACACTCTGTGGTGCCTTTCCCTCAGGCCAGGATCTAGATAAACTGAGGGTGAGATAAAGGAATTTGAAAACTCCTCTATCTTGACAAAGCCCTTCTGATGAGATTATTGTCCATGTGTAAAATCTCATCTTAAATGTCCAAAAATGAATATTAACTCTTTGATTCCGTTTGCATTCCTCTGTAACAATCCTAATTGCTGTTTCCTGATTTACTACAGATTATCTTCTTGAGTTAACTAAGGAGAAGGTCAGGAAGACCAAAAAGTAAGAGAAAAAGATACAGGAATATGTCCTAAGTTATTATTCCTTTTAATGGTGGTATTGATCGTGTATGTTAAGATAGTGTAAATACTATATATACTATAGTAAATATTTTATTGTAAATAAGATATTGTAACAGGATAGAGGTCTAACTCTGGGGTGGGTGACATAGACTGCAGAAAGCATTCTATATGTTAATCCATATGCATTGCAAGAATCACATGAAGAAATGCAGCCTGGACTAAATAACTCTCTGGAAAGTTAAGAGATAAAACTGTGAATTCTAGCCAGCTCGGTGGC
>NW_007250997.1:27666-28480 GCF_000164805.1 Carlito syrichta | reverse complement strand
TAGCTAACAAATTTAAGTCAGCTGGCTAGCTAGGTAATTTGCTAGTTAAGTCAGCTAGTTGTCAGCTACTTAAGTCAGCTTGCTAGCCAGCTGGCTAGCTAGGTAGTGAGCCAGTTAAGTTAGTTGGCTAGCCAGCTGGCCAGCTGTTTAATTCACCTAGTTAAGAGAGCTGGCAAGTCAACTGGCATACGTAGCTAGCTAGTTAAGTCAGCTAGATAGCTACCTGACTAGGTAGTCATGTCAGTGAGTTAAGCCAGTTGGCTAGCCAACTGGGTAGCTGGTTAAGTCAGCTAGTTTAGTCAGCTGTCTAGCCAGCTGGCTAGGTAGATAGCTATCGAGATAAGTCAGCTTGCAAGCCAGCAGGTTAACTATTCAATTCAGCTAGTTAAGTCAGCTGTCTCACTAGTTAAGTCATCTAGTTGAGTCAGCTGGCTAGTCAGCTGGCTAGCTAGGTAGCAATCTAGTTTAGTCAGCTGGCTAGCAAGTGGGATAGCTAGTTAATTCAGCTAGTTAATTCAGTTGGGTTTCTCAGCTGGCTAGCCAGCAGGCTAACTGTTAAAGGCAGCTAATTAATTCAGCAGGCCATCCAGCTGGCTAGCTAATTAAGTTAGCTGACCAGTCAGCTGGCTAGCTGGTTAAGTCAGCTAGTTAAGTCAGCTGGCTAGCCAACTGCCTAGATAGGTTGCTTGCTACTTAAGTCAGCTGGCTAGACAGCTGGATATCTTGTTAAGTCACTTAGTTATGTCAGCTGTCTAGCCAGCTGGCTACCTATATAGTGAGCTAATTAATCAGATGACGAGCAAGCAGGTCAGCT
>NW_007250997.1:26178-27646 GCF_000164805.1 Carlito syrichta | reverse complement strand
GCGGGAGCCCAGCAGGTCGAGGCTGCGGTGGCCGGGAGCGGCCACTGCCCTCCAGTCTGGGCGACAGAGTGAGACTCCGACTCAAAAAAAAAAGCCAAAAACTGTGAATTCTGACAGTCCCACTAGTGTTATCCAGTTATTCTTAGTAGTCCAAAATATGGACTATAAGTTATAAGGAATAACTAAGGCTAAAAAAAGGCAAAATAAAAAAACTAGAATTCAATTAAAAATATTAATTTATAACGTGCAATTATTTTTTACTTTCTTATAAGTGGAATTATTTCAGGGAATTTTTTTTTTTTTTTTTTTTGAGTTGGAGTCTCACTCTGTTGCCCAGGTTGGAGTGCAGCGGCACGCTCATGGCCACCACAGCCTCCACCTGCTGGGTTTAGGTGATCCTTCTGCCTCAGCCTTCCAAGTAGCTGGAATTACAGGCACGTGCCATCATACCCAGTTAATTTTTTGATTTGTGGAGATGAGATCTCACCAAGTTGTCCAGGTTGGTCTGAACCCCTGGACTCAGGCAATCCTCTCACCTCAGCCTCGCAGAGTGCTGGGATTATAGGCATGAGCCACGGCGCCCAGCCTAGGGAACTTTCTAAAGTAGAAGCTGGAGTAAGATTCAGACCAGCAAGGCAGCTTCCTAGGTCCTTAACATACAATGAGTTGCCAAAGCATCATTAGAAAAAATTAGAACTCTTGTGTCAATTACAAACTAATATTGCTCTTATTAAAGGAGATGGATTCCTAGAGAAAAAATTTTATTTATTTATGTATTTATTTATTTTGAGTTGGAGTCACACTCTGTTTCCCAGGCTGAAGTACAGTGGCACACTCCAGCTACCACAGCCTCGACCTGCTGGGCTCAGGCAATCCTTCCTCTGCCTTCCAAGTAGCCAGAACTATAGGTGCGTGCTACCACACCTGGCTAGTTTATTTTTTATTTTTTTATTTATTGTCGAGACGAGGTCTCGCCAAGTCCCAGACTGGTCTCGAACCTACGGGCTCAGGCAATCCACTCGCTTCAACCTCCCAAAGTGCTGGGATTACAGGCTGAGCCACTGAGCCCGGCCAAGAAAAAAATCCTAAAACATTTCTTACCTGTGTCAGCCTAAGAATAACTCTATTATCTCTGCAGTAAACACATGCCACATTTATAATTTGACTAGGGGGCTGGCTGCTAATTCCAAGACTACCCACTTGATGGTCACTTGAACTTTACAATCTAAAACACTCAGAAATTCTAGAACCAAATAATGCATGAAGTAATCCTGTTTGTTAGGAATGAGAGAGATATTTTATCTAAGCATTAAATGTTTTAAATACTTTAAAAATTTTAAATATTAAAATATACCTCCCAAGATGTTATCTGGCTTCTAAAAATTATATATAAAATACATATACTGGCCAGGCTCGGTGGCTCAGCCTGTAATCCCGCGCTTTGGGAGGCTGAGGTGAGTGGATTTGC
>NW_007250997.1:24179-26158 GCF_000164805.1 Carlito syrichta | reverse complement strand
TCCGACTCAAAAAAAAAAAAAAAATACATATGCTACTTTTTTGATATCCACATTAAACAAATGTTGAATAATACTTAAACAATATCAGTTGAATGTACAACAGATTATGCAATTGCTAGAACCCTCATATACCTTAATCTAGCCCTAGGAAGAACCAGTCCCGGCCTCCCAAAATGCTGGGATTATAGGGATGAGTCACTGCACCTGGTCTTGGGAACCACAGGTGGAGACTGCAGTGGCCATGACCATGCCACTGTACTCCAACCTGGGCAACAGAGGGAGACTCCTACTCAAAAAAAAAGAAGAGGAAGAAGAAGAAGTTTCCCTAGGTCAGGTGCAGCAGCTCATGCCTATAATCCGGGAACTTTGGGAGGCCAAGGTGAGAAGATTGCCTGAGCCCACAGGGTCAAGACCTTGGAGTGGATATGAAAGCAGGGAAAGAAGAAAGATTTTAGATCATAGATAGGGCCGGGAGAGGTGGCTTAAGCCTTTAATCCCAGCACTTTGGGAGGCTGAGGCCAGAGGACTGCCTGAGCTCAGGGATTCGAGACCAGCCTGGGCAACTTGGTGGGACCTCATCTCTACAATAAATTAAAAAATAAGTTGGGCACGGTAGACTGCACCTATAGTTCCATCTACTTGGGAGATTGAGGCAGAAGGATCACCTGAGCTCAGCAGGTCGAGGCTGTGTGGCTATGAGTGTGCCACTGCCCTTCAGGCTGGGCGACAGTGAAACTCCAACTCACACACACAAAAAAAGTAACATACCAACAGTCTTACTACTAGTTCACTCTATCTACTTAATAAGATACTACATGTTCTGCATTTTCAATGTTGAAATAGACTTTTATTACTTTCAAGCATGTGAAGTCACTTGTCTATTTTTTTTTTGAGTTAAAGTCTCACTCTATTGCCCAGCCTGGAGGGCAGTGGCACGCTCCCGGCCACCGCAGCCTCGACCGACTGGGATCCAGGGATTCTTCTGCCTCTGCTTCCAAATAACTGGAACCACAGGCAGGAGCCACCACGCCCGGCTAATTTTTTCATTTATTGTAGAGACGAGGTCTCCCCAAGATGCCCAGGCTGGCCTCAAACCCACAGGCTCAGGCAATCCACTCGCCTCAGCCTCCCAAAGTGCTGGAATTATAGGTGTGAGCCACCACGCCTGGCACTTCTCTATTAAGATAGCTGCAAGGACTCACATTCTATTTAAGTACAGCAACTTTATGGCAGGGATTCTTTGCCATATTAGGATCATGGACTTCTTTGATATCTGATAAATGTTATAGAGTCTCTCTCAAGAAAAATGCAAATACACTCATATTGTGTGTGCTCTTTTAGGGAATTTATAGACACTTTGAAGTCCATTCATGGATCCCTGGTTAAATTTCATGTTCTATTATTTTTATTCCTAGGAAATGCATCTTTAACAGACTTTTGCAAATGGAACATCTGTTGTATTTGCCCACTAAGCATCCTCCCTCCCTGATTCTGGTATATTTATGTAATGTGTTGCAGTTTAAAAGTGTGCACAAGCCGGGCTCAGTGGCTCAGCCTGTAATCCCAGCACTTTGGGAGGCTGAGGTGAGTGGATTGCCTGCACCCGCGGGTTCGAGACCCACCTGGGCAGCGAGACCTCATCTCTACAATAAATCAAAAAATCAGCCGGGCGTGGTAGCGCATGCCTGTAATTCCGGCTACTCGGAAGGCTGAGGCGGAAGGATCACCGGAGCCCGGGGGGTCGAGGCTGCGGTGGCTGGGAGTGGCCACTGCACTCTGGTCTGGGCGATGGAGTGAGACTCCAACACAAAAACAAACACAAAAAAAGTGTGCACATGAAATTGATAAAATGTACAGTGTACTGTGTCAGCATTATCATGAATATTTTTGTTCAGGGAAGCTTTGATACAATTCATTTTTTTTTTGAGTTGGAGCCTCACTCTGTCGCCCAGACTGGAGCGCAGTGGCTGCTCCCGGCC
>NW_007250997.1:22671-23765 GCF_000164805.1 Carlito syrichta | reverse complement strand
GGGATTACAGGCTGAGCCACCGAGCCCGGCCTGGATTTAAGATTCTAATGGAGACTTCAGTCTACTTGAAAAAGTCTATGAGACTGGGTGTGATGGCTCACACTTATAATCCCACCACTTTGGGAGGTTGAGGTGAGAGAATTTCCCGAGCCCATGGGTTCAAGACCAGCCTGGGTGACTTGGCCAGACCTCATCTCTACGATAAATCAAAAAATTAGCTGGGTGTGTTGGTGCATGCCTGTAGTTCCAGCTACTTGGAATGTTGAGGCAGAAGAATCACCTGAGCCCAGCTGGTTGAGACTGCAGTGGCCATGAGCATGTCCACCTGGGCGACACAGTGAGACGCCAATGCAAAAAAGAAAAAAGAAAAAAAAAAGAGAAGGTCTATGATGCACTCCTTAAATCTTTTTGAAGTCATAAAGAGTTACACAGTGGCTTTATCTCTAGACCAGTGCAGTGGTCCCCAACCTTTCTGGCATCAGGACTGGTTTCATGGAAGACAATTTTTCCACGAACAGGTTGGGAGGGGTGTGCAGTCAAACCTCACTGTGGATGTTAATCCGTATTTGCAGCCACTTTCCAGTGCTAGCATTACCACCCCAGCTCCACCTCAGATCTTCTCCCAAGAAGCACAGCACCTAGATCCCTCACATCCACAATTCCCAATAGGGTTCCTGCTCCTATAAGACTCTAATGCCACCACTGTTCTGACAGAAGTCAAAGCTCAGGCAGCAATGCAAGCTGTGGGGAGCATCTATAAATCAGAGGAAGCTTTGCTCACTTTCCTGCCACTCACCTCCTGCTGTGTAGCCCAGTTCGTAGCAGGCATGGCCCAGGGGTTGTGGATCCCTACTTACACCATGTTTTCTTTAAAATCTACGTCATAGCCGGGCTCAGTGGCTCAGCCTGTCATCCTGCGCCTTTGGGAGGCTGAGGTGAGTGGATTGCCTGAGCCCGCGGGTTCGAGACCCGCCTGGGCAGCGAGACCTCATCTCTACAATAAATCAAAAATCAGCCGGGCGTGGTAGCGCGTGCCTGTAGTTCCGGCTACTCGGAAGGCTGAGGCGGAAGGATCGCCGGAGCCCAGCAGGTGA
>NW_007250997.1:22027-22651 GCF_000164805.1 Carlito syrichta | reverse complement strand
GTGCCCCCATGACCGGCTAATTTTTTGATTTATCGTGGAGATCTCACCAAATTGTCCTGGCTGGTCTCGATCCCTTGGACTCAGGAGGCAATCCTCTTGCCTCGGCCTCCCAGAGTGCTGGGATCACAGGCTTGAGCCACCACGCCCAGCCTGTACAGTACAATATTACAAATCACATGCACATTGTAGTGCAACAGATTCTCAAAGCCCTCCCACCTTACATGGCTGAAACTCAACATTCACCAGATAACAACTTCCTACCATACCTCCCAGCAATCTCTGGCTGCCACCATTCTACTTTCTGTTTCTTTGATTTTTTTTTTTAACTCCTTTATACCTTATGTAATTGGAATCATGCAGTATTATTTGTGACTGACTGATTTCACTTAGTACAGTGTCTTCCATATTGTAGCATATGACAGGATTTCCTTCCTTTTAAAAACTAAATAATATTCCATTGTATGTATATACTGCATTTTGTTTTACCCATTCATTTGTCAGTAAGCATTTAGGTTACTTCTATCTTTTGGCTGTAGTGAATATGCTGCAATGAACATGGGTATGTAAATATCTCTTTGAGATCCTGTTTCTTTTTTTTTTTTTTTTGAGTTGGAGTCTCACTCA
>NW_007250997.1:19935-21673 GCF_000164805.1 Carlito syrichta | reverse complement strand
TCGAACCCACGGACTCAGGCAATCCACTCACCTCAGCCTCCCAAAGGCGCGGGATGACAGGCTGAGCCACCGAGCCCGGCTGAGATCCTGGTTTTTAATTCTTTGGGGTATATACCCAGAAGTGGAATTGCTAGATTAAGTAATAGTTCTATTCTTTTTTTTGAGTCGGAGTCTTACTCTGTTGCCTAGGCTAGAGTGCAGTGACATGCTCATGACATGTTCATGAGCTGGAAGTACAGCGCCACCATACCCAGCTATTTTTTTTTTAATTTATTGTAGACGGGGCGGGGGGTGGGGGCTCGCCATGTTGCCCAGGCTGGTCTCGAACCTATGAGCTCAGGCAATCCTCTTGCCTCTGCCTTTCAAAGCACGGGGATTACAGACGTGAGCCTCCGTGCCTGGCCAATAGTTCTTTTCTTAATCTGGCTGATCCTTAATATTTAACAACTCTTTCTTTGTTTATCTCTCTCTATACCTTAGGATAAGCAGCTTAAAGAAACTAGGTGACACTTTTGACACCTGTCTGGAAAGCTCATTAACTGGAATCATCTGTTTTCCATGTTACCACAGGTGACAATTCTTCTAAACTTCCTAACGCTGTGAAACAAGAGTCTCCTTTCACCCAACTTCCAATACATTTTCCTCACTTTTCTCCCAACAGCTTCCTTGAGGGCCACCAGGCTTCAAATAACAACATCCTCAAAGCCCTTCTTTTTTTCTCTCAACTGACTAAACTTAAATTCGCTGCAAGGCCTTTCTAACTTTCTCCCACTGCTTGTTCCAAAAGCCACTACAACATGTTTTGTCATGGCAGTACCCACCTGCAGCTACCAAAATCTGTTCCAGTTCTATATCCCGCATAATGAATCACCCCAAATCTCAATGACTTAAAAGAACAATGATCATTTTATTATTATTTCTCATGGTTTGGGAGGATTGAATAAGCTTAGGTCATTCTTGTTCAGGATTTCTCACGTGGTCAGACTGGAGCTAGAGTCCTCTTGAAACCCTCCTCACCCACATGTGGTTGATGTTAGCTGTCAGCTGGGACCTCACGTGGGCTGTTAGCTGTAACATATGTTGCCCTGACTCATGGTGCTAAAATTCAAGGGTGTACCTCTCAAAAGGAAGAGAGCCAGATGGGAGCTGAATTGCTTTGTATGACCTCTACTTGGAAGGCTGAGGTGGAAGGATCACCAGAACTCCAGTGGGTGGCACTGAGGTGGCCATGAGCGTGCATACCACTGCACTCCAACCTGGGAGAAGGAGTGAGACTCCAACTCAAAAAAAAAAAAAAAAAGAACCTCTATTTTTGGGTGGGCATGGTTACTCAACCTGTAATCCCAGCACTTTGGGAGGCTGAGACGAGAGGATTGTCTGAGTCCAGGGGTTCAAGACCAGCCAGGGCAACTTGTACGATCCCGTCTCTACAACAAAACCAAAACTAGCCAGGTGTGGTAGTGTGTGTCTGTCGTTCTAGCTACTTGGAAGACTGAGGCAGAAGGATCACCTGAGCCCAGCAGGTCAAGGCTGTGGAGGCTGTGAGCATGCCACTGCCCTCCAGCCTAGGCGAGAGAGTGAGACTCCGACTCAAAAAAAAAAAAAAAATCCCTCTGTTTTCAGTGAGGGCTTTGTATTTGTATTTATTTTCTTTTTTCTGTTTTTTTTTTTTTGAGTCGGAGTCTCACCCCGTCGCCCAGACTGGAGTGCAGTGGCCGCTCCCGGCCACCGCAGCCTC
>NW_007250997.1:10394-19915 GCF_000164805.1 Carlito syrichta | reverse complement strand
TTATGATTTCTTGTAGAGATGAGGTCTCGCCAAGTTGCCCAGGTGGGTCTCGACCCCGCGGGCTCAGGCAATCCGCTCACCTCGGCCTCCCAAAGCGCGGGATGACAGGCTGAGCCACCGAGCCCGGCTCAAAAGTCAAGTTTCAGTTTATTCTTATTGTTCTCTTCATTCATGCCTACCTCACACCTCAATCCTTATCTGAATTGTAGATGGTCTCTAAGGTTTTCTTTTTATTTTGAGTTGGAGTCTCACTCTGTCGCCCAGGTTGGAGTGCAGTGACCACTCCCGGCCACCGCAGCCTCAACCTGCTGGGCTCTGGCGATCCTTCCGCCTCGGCCCTCCAAGTAGCTGAAACCACAGGCATGGGCCATCACCCCTGGCTAATTTTTCTTGATATGTTGTTGAGACAAGTTCTCGCCATGCTGCTCGGACTGGTCTCAAACTCCTGAGCTCAGGCAATCCTCTCGCCTCTGCCTCCCAAAGTGCAGGGATTACAGGCCTGAGCCACTGCACTCGACCGGTCTCTAAGAGTTTCCACTAATAGTAATGCAGTTTCCGCACACAGGGCATCAGTCACCTCCATTTCCTGATCCTTTTGCTCCTCATTCCAATGATCTACTCGTTATCCATTAACTAATTTGCACTACTCAGTTTCTCTTTTATTATATTGTGTACCCCGTCTGATTCAGAATAGAGATCTATTTCAGTTGCGCAGTGCAATGATTAAATATTTCAGTTTCATTTTCCTCGTAAGCAAGAGTTCTTCTGTGTCTTTCTGAGACTTTCAAATTAATTAGGTCTGTCCTCCCAGTTAATAAGTTTCTAATTCCAGGCTGCGGTTTTTCCTACATACCTCTCTTCCGTCTTTCCCCCCACCTTTTAAACATAAAATATGTCTTATTGTGTACTTATGAGGTTTACAAGGTGGTGCTATGGAACGTAAATAGACAGTAATAGATGTTTACTATAATGAGGCAAATTAATACAGCTATAATCTCACATAATTACTTTTTTGACAAGAGCAACCAAAATCTACTTACTTCACGAAGATTTCTAACATAATACAATTTTATTAACTATAGTCCCTATCTTGTACCTTAGATCTCAAGACATGTTCGTGTTACATAACTGCTACTTTGTATCCTTTGACTTACATCTCCTCATTTGTCTACTTCTGCCGTGCTGGCAACCACTTTTTTATTCTTTATCTCTATATATTTGACCCCTCCCCTTTTTTTTCGACTTGACGTATAAGTGAGATCATGCACGATTTTTCTTTCTGTGCCTGGCTTATTTCACTTAGCATAATGTCCTCTAGGCCCATTCGTGTGGTGGCAAATGGCAGGATCTCATTTATTTTTATTTTTATTTTATTTTATTTTTTTTGAGTTGGAGTCTTACTCTGTCACCCAACTGGAGTCTAGTGGCCACTCCCGGCCTCTGTAGCCTCAACCTGCTGGGCTCCGGTGATCCTTCCGCCTCACCCTTCCGAGTAGCTGGAACTACAGGCAGGCGCTACCACGCCCAGCTAATTTTTGATTTATTGTAGAGATGAGGTCTCGCCAAGTTGCCCAGGCGGGTCTCGAACCCGCGGGTTTAGGCAATCCACTCACCTCAGCCTCCCAAAGTGCTGGGATTACAGGTTGAGCCACCCAGCCTGGCTCTCATTTATTTTTAAAGACCGAATAATGTTCTTTGTGCAGGCCAGGCAAGGTGGCTCATACCTATAATCCCAACACTTTGAGAGACCAAAGTAAGAAGATTGCCTGAGTCCACGGTTTTCAGACCCTGGGCAACTTGGTGAGAACTCATCACTACAATTAAAAAAAAAAAGTAGCTGGGCATGGTGGCACGTGCCTGTAGTTCCAGCTGTTTGGAAGGCAGAGGCAGAAGGATCACCTGAGCCCAGCAGGTCGAGGCTGTGGTGGCCATGAGCATGCCACTGCACTCCAGCCTGGGCGACAGAGTGAGGCTCTGACTAAAAAAAAAAAAATTCTTTGTGTATGTATACTGCATTTTCTTTATCCATTTGTCTGTTGAGGGACACTTAGGTTGATTCTATATCTTGGTGCCTGTAAATAATTCAAGTGCAAGGGAGTGTAGATATCTTTACAAAAAGAGACTTTCATCTTCTTTAGGTATATACTTAGAAGAGAGATTGCTCAGTCACCGTGGTAGTTCTATTTTAATAGGAACAGGCATTTAACCTTTATTTACTTTTATTTTTATTATTTTTTTTTCTTGAGTCTGGAACTCCTGAGCTCAGGCAATCCTCTCGCCTCCACCTCCCAAAGTGCTGTGATTATAGGCGTGAGCCACCGCGCCCAGCTGTGACTCATTTATTGCAACAGTAACAAAACAAAAAAAAAGTTTTTTTGTTTTTGTGTTGAGATAAGGTTTCATGCTGTTGTCGAGGTCTGAGTGCAGTGGCATGATCATAGCTCACAGCAGCCTCAAACTCCTGCCTCAGGCTCCTGAGTAGCTGGGACTACAAATGTGCACCACCATGCCTGGCTAATTTTTCTATTTTTTTTGTGGAGACAAGGTCTCACTATCTTGCCCAGGCGGGTCCCAAACTCCTGGGCTCAAGCAGTCCTCCTGCCCCAGCCTTCCAAAGTGCTGGGATTACAGGCATGAGCCACTGCACACAGCCACATTAACTTTATTGTAATTTAGGTAATGAACCTGCAGTATCTCTGAGATATGCCTATATACATACATACAGTATACAAATATTTATGTAAATATATGCACACTATATGTAAACACACACTATATGTAAACGCACACATTTATCTCCCACTATAGGAATGCACAAACCTCCAATGTAGATGAAATAAAGCATCTCTGTTTCATCTTATAGATAGCTACAGAAGTAATGGCTGGGTAACCCCCTCGGGTCCCCTCCCGCTGTGGGAGCTTCTCTGTCCTCTCAATAAATCCTGCTTTAAAAAAAAAAAGTATAGATGGGCGAGGTAGTGCGCGCCTGTAGTTCCAGCTACTCGGAAGGTGGAGGCGGAAGGATCGCCGGAGCCCAGCAGGTCGAGGCTGCGGTGGCCGGAGCGGCCACTGCCCTCCAGTCTGGGCGACGGAGTGAGACTCCGACTCAAAAAAAAACAAAAAAAGAAGTATTGGCCGAAGACGAAGCAATGAGTCGTGTACTGAGGCTCTTTAACAAATGGCCTGTGATTGATTTTGAGGGAAGTCTCACTCATCGACCACAACCACAACCACAGTTTCTTTGTAGTCTCAGTTGCGGCTGCCCTCAAAAGATGACTTGCATTTTAACTACCTTCCCTTGCCTTTACTGGCATCCTCATATTTCAAGGAAATTCCCGGGTCACGACTCTTTGGGGAGGGTTCTTTATCAGCCCACGACGTTTTTTCTTGTTTTTCAAAACATTCCTTGCTCGATTTCACGATCCCGACAGTTACTGCCCTATTTCTATCCTCTTTAGAGAAAAATCCTATACTTAGTCTCTTGTTCTCACTTCTCATTCTCTCTCTCTCTCTCTCTCTCTCTCTCTCTCTTTTTTTTCTCAGGCTGGAGTGCAGTGGCACGCTCACAGCCACCGCAGCCTCGACCTGCTGGGCGCAGGCGATGCTGCCGCCTCAGCCTGCCAAGTAGCTGGAACTACAGGCATGCGCCACCACACCTGGCAAATTTTTTGACCTATTGTAGAAATGAGGTCTCGCCAAGTTGTCCAGGCTGGTCTCAAACCTGTGGGCTCAGGCAATCCTCTCACCTCAGGCTCCCAAAGAGCTCGGATTATACGTGTGAGCCACTGTGTCAGGCCTGCCTATTTTTTAAATAGGGTTTTGGTTGTTGTTGTTATTGGTATTATTGAGTAGTATTAATAGTTTGAGTTCCTGGTATATTTTGGATATTAGCCCATTAAGCAATGTATGGTTTGCAAATATTTTCTCCCAGTCTGTTGTTTTTTCCTCACTCTATTAGTTGTTTTCTTTGCTGTGAAGAACGTTTTTAGTTGAACATGCTCCTGTTTGCCTATTTTTTGCATATGTTGCCTGTGTTTGTGAGGTTACTTCCAAGACTCTACTGTCCAGACCAAAGTCATGGAGACTTTCCCTGTGTTTTTCTCTAGTAGTTTCATAATTTCAGGTCTTATATTTAAGTCTTGAATCAATTTTAGCTGATTCTTACATGAAGGATAATGTTCCATTTTCATTCTCCTGTTATGTGGATATCAATTCTCCCAACGCTATTTATTTATTTCTTTTCTTTTTTTTTTTTTTTTTTTGAGTTGGAGTCTCACTTTCGCCCAGACTGGAGTGCAGTGGCCGCTCCCGGCCACCGCAGCCTCGACCTGCTGGGCTCCGGCGATCCTTCTGCCTCAGTCTTTCGAGTAGCTGGGACTACAGGCGCGTGCCACCATGCCCGGCTGATTTTTTGATTAATTGATTTTTTGATTATTTGATTTATTGATGAGGTCTCGAACCCGCGGGCTCAGGCGATCCATCACCTCAGCCTCCAAAAGGCGCGGGATTACAGGCTGAGCCACCGAGCCCAGCTATTCATTTCTTATAGGTTAGCCGGTTTGTTGGCTTATAATTGTTCACAGTCATCTCTCATGATCCTTTGTATTTCTGTGCTATCAGTTGTAATGTCTCCTCTTTCATTTCTGATTTTGTTTTTTTGAGTCGTTCCTCTTTTTGCTTTGTTAGCAGAGCTAATGGTTTGTCGATTTTGTTTGGAATTTCAAAAAAAATGCAGCTCTTAGTTTTGTCCGCCTTTTATGTTGTTTTTTAGTCTCCATTTCATTTATTTTTGTTCTGACCTCTGTGATAAACTTCCTTCTGTTAATGTTGGGATTTGTTCTTTCTTTAGTTCCTTGAAGTGTAATGTTAGACTGCTTATTTGCCACCTTTCTTCTTATTTGACATAAGCATTGATTGCCGTAAATGTCCCTCTTAGAACTGTTTTTCCTGCATCCCATAAGTCTTGGTATGTTGTTTCCATTTTCATTTGTCTCACAATAATGTATTTTTCCCCTTAATTTCTTTTTTGACCTAATAGTTGTTCAGGAGCAAATGTTCAATTTTTACACATTTGTTGATTTTCTATTATTCCTTCTATTAGTGATTTCTAGTTTCATACTATTGCAGTCAGCAAAGATACTTGATATGACTTACAACTTCTTAAGTTTGTTAAGATTTGTTTCGTGCCTAACATATTATCTATCCTGGAGAATAGTTTGTGTGCACTTAAAAAGGATGTGTATTCTTTTTTTTTTTTAGTTGCAATCTTACTCTGTTGCCAGGCTAGAGTGCAGTGGCATGCTCACGGCCATTGCAGCCTTGACCTGCCGGGCTCAGGTGATCCTTCCGCCTCAGCCTTCCAAGTAGCTGGACCTATAGGCATGCACCACCACGTCCAGCTAATTTTTTTTTTTTATTGTAGAGATGAGGTCTTGCCAAGTTGCCCAGGATGGTCTTGAACTGGTGGGCTCAGGCAATCCTCTCACCTTGGCCTCCCAAAGTGCTGGGATTATAGACGTAAGCCACTGCGCCAGGCCAAGAATGTATATTCTGTTGCTGTTGTGTGGAATGTTCTATAAATACCTGTCAGATTTGTCTAAAGTGCAATTCAAGTCCAATTTTTTTCTACTTTTTATTTATTTATTTTTATTTATTTATTTATTATTTTTGGAGTCTCAGTCTGGAGTGCAGTGGCATATTCATGGCTACTGCAGCCTTGACCTGCTGGGCTCAGGTAATTCTTCCACCTCAGCCTCTTATCATAGAAGATCTCACCAAGTTGCCCAGGCTGGTCTCAAACCCCTAGGCTCAGGCAATCCTCTTGCCTCTGCCTCGCAAAGTGCCTGGATTACAGGCATGAGCCACTGTGCCCCACCAAGTTCAATTTTTAAATGGATTTTCTGTCTGGGAGATCTGTTCAGTGCTGAATACTAGATATTAAAATTCCCTACGGTTATTGTGTTGTAGTCTATGTCTCCCTTCAAATATCTTTATGGGGTGTGACAATTAAGTTTGCAAACTCATCCTAGAAAAAGTGCCACATAGCACGTTGCTGAATATCTCTATGGTCCCCTTTGAAGTACTCCCCTTGGGAAGCAATGCACTGATGCTACGCCTAGTCTACAAGTGAACACAGTGTTGGAATTCTTTTTCTGGAATGGCCATCAGAGCTGTTGCTGCATTACCCTTGATGTCCAGAATGTCATCAAAACATCTTCCTTTCAATATTTTCTTTATCTTTGGGTAAAGAAAAAAGTCACTGGGGGCCAGACCAGGTGAGTAGCAAGGGCATTCTAATACAGTGATTTGTTTACTTGCTAAAAACTTCCTCTCTGACAGTGCTATGTGAGCTGGTGCATTGTCGTGACGCGAGAGTTCCTTCAGGACCTTTTTTTAATTTCTGAGTTGGAGTCTCACTCTGTTGTCCAGGCTGGAGTGCAGTGGCACATTCACAGCCACCCCAGCATCAACCCACTGGGCTCCGGTGATCCTTCTGCCTCAGCCTTCCAAGTAGCTGGAACTTTAGGCGTGTGCTATCACACTTGGTTAATTTTTTATTTAATTGTAGAGATGAGGTCTCACCAAGTTTCCTGGGCTGGTCTCAAACTCGTAGGTTCAGGCAATCCACTTGCCTCGGTCTCCCAAAATGCTGGGGTTGCAGGCTGAGCCACCAAGCCTGACCGGACCATTTTTTTAAAAATTATTTTATTTTTAAAATGTGGGGTAAAAATGAGGGTTAGGTACATATGTGATCATCATATAGGTAAAGTGTGGGTACCCTTATTGATGTTATATGCCCCCTTTCAGGACAATTTTTGCACACACGTTTCTCATGCCAAGATTTTCTGTTAAGATTTTCTTAGCTGTTTCTCTATCAATGTTTATTTGGTCTGCTATGCTTCTTACATTCAGCCGAAGATTCTGACACCATTTGAAAAATTTTTGCAATGTTTTCATCAGTTCTGCTCGTTACTGGCCATCCTGACTTCTCTTCATCCGTGATGCTTTCTTCTCCCTCGGAAAAACGTTTAATACATTTGTACCCTGCCGTTTTCTTCGTGGCATTATCCTCCATAAACTTGGAATAATATGTCCCTGATTTCACGTCCACTCTTGCCAAGTTTAACAAGAAATTTAATGTTCGTTTTTTGCTGTAATTGAGTTCACAAACGTAATTGTCAGACCTTATAGATTTAGGTGCTCTTAATATTGGGTGCATACATATTTACAATTTTCATATTCTTCTGATGAATAGCCTCATTTATCACGGCATATGACCTTCTTTGTCTCTTCTTACAGTTTTTGACTTAAAGCCTATTTTGACCAAAATAAGTGTAGCTACCTTTGCTCTCTTTTTGTTTTCATTTGCATTGGATACCTTATTTCTTCACTTTCAGTCTATGAGTGTCCTTTAAGATGAAGTCAGTATTTTTCTTTTTCTTTTTTTTCTTTAGACACAGAGTCTCATTAATTTTTTCCAGGCTGGTCTTGAACTTCTGAGCTCAAGAAGCCTTCCGCTTTGGCCTGCCAAAGTGCTGAGATTATAGGTGTGAGCCACCACACTTGCCAAAGTGAGTCCCTTGTATGCAGCGTATAGTTGAGTCTTATTTATTTTTAAAATTCATTTGTCTATCCTGATTTTTCATCTTTTTTTTTTTGGAATTGGGGGTCTCACTTTGTTGCCCAGGATGGAGTACAGTGGCACCATCACAGCTCACTGCAGCCTTGATCTCCTAGAGCTGGAACGACAGGCATGTGCCACCACATCTGGCTTTTTTTTTTTTTTTTTTGAGTTGGAGTCTCACTCTGTCGCCCAGACTGGAGTGCAGTGGCCGCTCCCAGTCACCACAGCCTTGATCTGCTGGGCTCTGGCGTCCTTCTGCTTCAGCCTCCCAAGTAGCTGGAACTACAGGTGTGTGCTACCACGCCCGGCTAATTTTTTTGATTTATTGTGGAGATGAGGTCTCCCCAAGTTGCCCAGGCGGGTCTCGAACCCCCGCGGGCTCAGGCAATTCACTCACCTTGGCCTCCCAAAGGTGCGGGATTATAGGCTGAGCCACTGAGCCCGGCTTTTTTTTTTTTTTTTAATTGTAGAGACAAGCACTTGCTATTTTGCCCAGGCTGGTCTCATCAAGTTGCCCAGGCTGGTCTCAAACTCTTGGGCTCATCCATTCCCCTTGCCTCCACCTTGCAAAGTGCTGGGATTAAGGGCATGAGCCACTTTGCCAAGCCCCTTTCTGTGATTTTTGATTGGAGAATTTAATCCATTCATATTCAGAGTAATGACTGATAGAGAAGGACTTGCCAGTACTATCTTAAAATTTGTTTTCTGGTTGTTTTGTAGATCCCCTTCTCCTTTCTTCTGCTATTGCTTTCCTTCTTTGCGGTTTGATAGCTTTCTGTAATGGTATGCTTTTGATTTTTCTTTTTCTCTTTTGTGTCTCTGTTATATGCTTTTGCTTTGGGGCTTACATAAAGTATTTTTTACTTATAAGTAGCTATTTTAAGCTGATACCAACTTACCTTTGGTAGCATACAACACTATACACTTTTACGTCCCGTTCTCCCGTGTTTCATAGTTTTGAAGTTAAAATATACTTTTTTTTTTTTTAGTCAGGGTATCACGTTGTCACTTAGGCTGGTGGAATACAGCGGCATGATCATGGCTCATTGTAGTCTTGACCTCCTGGGCTCAGGTGATCCTTCTGTCTCTGCCGCTCAAGCAGCTGAGACCACAGGTGTTCACCACCATGCCTGGATAATTTTTGGACTTTTTGTAAAGACAAGCTCTTGCTATTTTGCCCAGGCTGATCCCAAACTCCTAAACTCAAGCGATACTTCCATCTCAGCCTCCCATACTGCTGAGATCACAGGTGTGAGCCATCTTGCCTGCCACAATTTACAGTTTGCTTGTTTTTTTTTTTTTTTTGAGTTGGAGTCTCACTCGGTCGCCCAGACTAGAGGGCAGTGGCCGCTCCCGGCCACCGCAGCCTCGACCTGCTGGGCTCCGGCGATCCTTCCGCCTCCGCCTTCCAAGTAGCTGGAACTACAGGCGCGCGCTACCACACCCGGCGAATTTTTTGATTTATTGTAGAGGTGGGTCTCGAACCCGCGGGCTCAGGCAATCCACTCACATCAGTCTCCCAAAGGCACGGGATTACAGGCTGAGCCACCGAGCCCGGCTACATTTCTTTTTTTGAGTTGGAATCTCACTCTTGTCATCCAGGCTGGAGTGCAGTGCCACACTCAAGGCCACTGCAACCTCAACCTACTGGCCTTAAGCAGTCCTTCCACCTAAGCCTTCCAAGTAGCTGGAACTACAGAAGTTTTACGCCCGGATAGTTTTCTTGTGATTTATTGTAGAGACAAGGTCTCACCAAGTTGCCCAGGCTGATCTACAATCCCCGGGCTCAGGCAATCCTCTCACCTCGGCCTCCTAAAATGCTAGGATTACGGGCTGAGCCACTGCGCTTGGCCTATTTACATTTTTTTTTTTTTTGAGTTGGAGTCTCACTCTGTCG
>NW_007250997.1:3869-10301 GCF_000164805.1 Carlito syrichta | reverse complement strand
GCTGCCCAGGTGGGTCTCAAACCCACAGGCTCAGGCAATCCACTCACCTCAGCCTCCCTAAGAGCTGGGAAAACAGGCTGAGCCACCGAGCCCGGCCTATTTACATTTTTAAAGTAATTTGTATTGTTAGCAAATTATTGTAGCTTTAGCTGTTTTTAGTAGTTTTACCTTAGCTAGGTGTGGTGACTCATGCCTGTAATCTCAGCACTTTGGAAGGTGGAGGCAAAAGGATTACCTGAGTCCAGGGGTTTGAGACTAGCCTGGGCAACTCGGTGAGACCTTGTCTCTACAATAAATCAAAAAATTAGCCAAGTGTGGCTAAAAAAATAAATAGCTTTTCCCTTTAAAATATTCTAGATATGCCGGACTCAGTGGCTCAGCCTGTAATCCTGTCCCTTTGGGAGGCTGAGGTGAGTGGATTCCCTGAGCCCGTGGGTTCGAGACCCGCCTGTGCAGGCGAGACCTCATCTCTACAATAAATCAAAAAAAATTAGCCGGGGGTTATAGCGCGCACCCATAATTCCAGCTACTTGGAAGGCTGAGGCAGAAGGATCGCGGGAGCCCAGCAGGCTGAGGCTGCAGTGGCCGGGAGCAGCCACTGCACTCCCATCTGGGCGACAGTGAGACTCCAACTCAAAAAAAAAAAAAAAAATTCTAGATATTTAATTGACTTAACCACTTCTGTTAGAGTAATAAAGTGTTTTGGATTTGACAATATAACTTCTTTTACCAGTGAGTTTTTGTTTTTGTTTTTTTTTTTTGAGTTGGAGTCTCACTCTGTCGCCCAGACTGGAGCTCAGTGGCCGCTCCCAGCCACCGCAGCCTCAACCTGCTGGACTCCGGTGATCCTTCCGCCTCAGCCTTCCAAGTAGCTGGAATTATAGGCATGCACTACCACGCCCGGCTGATTTTTTTGATTTATTGTAGAGATGAGGTCTCGCGCCCAGGCGGGTCTCGAACCCACGGGCTCAGGCAATCTACTCACTTCAGCCTCCCAAAGGTGCGGGATTACAGGCTGAGCCACGGAGCCCGGCTACCAGTGAGTTTTATACTTTCTTTTTTGAGTTGGAGTCTCACTCCATCACCCAGGCTGCAGGGCAGCGGCATGCTCCTGGCCACCACAGCCTTGACCTACTGGGCTCTGGTGATCCTTATACCTCAGCCTTCCAAGTAGCCAGAACTACAAGTGCATACTACCTGGCCTGGCTAATATTTTTATTTATTGTAGAGATGAGTTCTCGCCAAGTTGCCCAGGCTGGTCTTGAACCTGTGGGCTCAGGCAATCCTCTCACCTAGGCCTCTCAAAGTACTGGGATTGCAGACGTGAGCCACCGCGTCCGGCCAAGTTTTATACTTTCATGTTACTAATTAGCGTCTTTCTTCAGCTTCTTTTAACCTTTCTAGTAAGGTAAGTCTAGTAGCGACAAACTCTTTTAGCTTTTGCTTTCTGAGAAAGTCTTTATCACCCCCTTTTAAAAAATTTATTTTGTTTTATTTTATTTATTTATTTTTGAGTTGGAATCTCTCACCCTGTCGTCTAGGCTGGAGTGCAGTGGCTTCACCTGTTGGGCTAAGGTAATCCTTCTACCTCAGCCTTCCAAGTAGCTGGAACTACAGGCATGTGCCACCACACCTGGCTAATTTTTTTTTTTTTTGAGTTGGAGTCTCACTCTGTCACCCAGACTGGAGTGCAGTGGCCACTCCCGGCCACCGCAGCCTCCACCTGCTGGACTCTGGCGATCCTTCCACCTCAGCCTTCCAAGTAGCCGGAATTACAGGCATGCGCTACCAAACCTGGCTGATTTTTTGATCTATTGTAGAGATGAGGTCTTGTCAAGTTGCCCAGGAGGGTCTTGAACCCGCGGGCTCAGGCAATCCACTCATCTCAGCCTCCCAAAGGCGGGGGATTACAGGCTGAGCCACCGAGCCCGGCTGACTATTTCATTTTTGAGTTGGGGTCTTACTCTGATGCCCAGGCTGGAGTGCAGTGGCATGCTCATAAAGATCATGACTCACAGCAGCCTTGACCTCTGGGCTCAGGTGATCTTTCTGCCTCAGCCTCCTGAGTAGTTGTGTGACGACTACAGGTGTATGCCACCATACCTGACTAACTTTTTTACTATCTGTAGAGATGAGGTTTTGCTATGTTTCCCAGACTGGTCTCAAATTCCTGGGCTCAAGCAATCTTCTAACCTCGGTCTCCCAAATTGCTGGGATTACAGGTGAGAGCCATCGCACCCAGCCCACCCCTTTATTTTTGAAAGGCAATGTTGCTGAGTATAGTATTCTTGGTTGACAGCTTTTTCTTCTTTCAGGATTTTTTTTCTTTGAGTTGGAATCTCACTTTGTTGCCCAGGCTGGAGTGCAGTGGTATGCTCTTGGCCACCCCAGCCTTGACCTGATGGGCTTAGGCACCCTTCTGCCTCAGCTTTCCAAGAAACTGGAACTACAGATGCATGCCACTACACCCAGCTAGTTTTTGTGATTTATTGTAGAGATGAGGTCTCACCAAGTTACCCAAACTGGTCTCAAACCCCTAGGTTCAGGCAATCCTCTCACCTTGGTCTCCCAAAGTGCTAGGATTACAGTCTGAGCCACTGCGCCCAGTGTGGGATTTTGAATACATCATTCCATTCCACTCTGGCCTACGGGGTTTCTGGTGAAAAATCCACCGATACTGTTATGGTGACTGAATTATGTGCAACAATTTGCTTCTTTCTCCCTGATTTCAAAACTCTCTTTATCTTTAACTTATGAGTATGATTATAACATGTTTTATTGTAGGTATTTTTAGTTCATATTATTTTTGTGTACTTCGGGCTTCCTGGATCTAGATTTCTATTTCCTTCCTTAGTTTTCTGCCATTCTTTTTTTTTTTGTAGAGATAAGGTCTTGCTATGTTGCTCAGGCTGGTCTCAAACTCCTAGGCTCGAATGATTTTCCCACCTCAGCCTCTCAGAGTGCTGGGATCACAGGCATGAGCCACTGAGCCCAGCCTCATGCTTCTTTTTTATATGCTTTCTGTTCTTTCCCCTCTCTATTTTCTTTCTGGCACACCAAAGATATGTAAGTTGTTTTGCTTGATGGTGTCCTATAGTCTCCTAAATATTCGCCAGTCTTATTTATTCCTCTTTTTTTTTTTTTTTTTGCTTCTCAGATTTTAGGATTTCTAAAGACCTGTCTTTGAGTTCAGTGATCCTTTCTTTTGTTTGATCAATTCTACTTGAACCCCTTTCTTAAAATTTTCAGTTCAGAGGCTGGGCTCAGTGGCTCAGACTGTAATCCTGTGCTTTGGGATGTTGAGGTGAGCAGATTGCCTGAGCCTGTGGGTTTGAGACCCACCTGGGCAACTTGCTATAGACCTCATCTCTATAATAAATCAAAAAATTAGCCGGGTGTGGTAGCGCACGCCTGTAGTTCCAGCGACTTGGAAGGCTGAGGGGGAAGGATCACTGGAGCCCAGCAGGTCGAGGCTACAGTGGCCGGGAGTGGCCACTGCAGTCCAGTCTGGGCAACAAAGTGAAACTCCAACTCAAAAAAAAATTTTTTTCAGTTCAGTTATATTCTTCAACTCTATAATTACTTTTGGTTTGGTACTTTTTTATACTTTCTCTTGGTTGAAATTCTCAGTTCTTGCATTTCTCCCCTGACCTCTGTGAGCATTCTTATAACCATTATTTTGAATTTCCTGTTTGTTAAATCACATATTTCTACCTTATTCGTACCAGTTTCTGGAAATTTTATTTATTTAAATTAGAGGTCTCACTCTGTCACACATGCTGGAGTGCAGCAACACAATCATGGTTCACCACAGCCTCAACTTCCCAGGCTTTGGCCTTCTTCCTGCCTCACTGTCTCTCAAGTAGCTAGGACTACTGGTGTGTATTACCATACCCACTTATGTTTGTATTTTTTTGTAGAGATGAAGTCTTACTATGTTGCCCAGGCTGGTCTTGACACCTAAGCTCAAGTGATCCTCCTGCTTTGGTCTCTTAAAAAGCTGGGATTACAAGCATGAGCCACTATAAAAGCCTGGTGTGGAAATTTACCTTGTCATTTTATTTGAAATACATTGCCATGTCTTCTTTTCTTTTCTTTTTGAGTGGGAGTCTCACTCTGTCGCCCAGGCTGGAGTGTGGCATGCTCACGGCCACTGCAGCCTCGGCTTACTGGACTCAGGTCATCCTCCTGCCTCAGCCTTCCAAGTAGCTGGAACCACAGGCATATGCCACCTTGCTCGGCTAACTTATTTTTGATTTATTATAGAGATGAGGCCTCGCCATGTTGTTCAGGCTCATCTTGATCCCCTGGGCTCAGGCAATCCTCTTACCTCTGCCTCCCAAAGTGCTGGGATTACAGATGTGAGTCACCCTGCCTGGCTTCTTCATTTTCTTTCAATCTCTGTGTTGTTTTCTGTGTATTAGATAAGAAAGTAACTCTCCTAGTTGTGTCAGATTGGTCTCATATAGAACAAGAATCTCACCAGTTCAGCATGCCAGTGAGTTTTAAGACATTAAAACAAACATTAAAAAAATAGATTGCTGGCCAGGCTCGGTGGCTCAGTCTGTAATCCCAGCACTCTGGGAAGCTGAGGTGAGTGGGTTGCCTGAGCCTGCGGGTTCGAGGCCCGCCCGGGCAACTTGGTGAGACTTCGTCTCTACAATAAATCAAAAAACTAGTTGGGCGTTATAGTGCACGCCTGTAGCTCCGGCTACTTGGAAGACTGAGGCAGAAGGACCACCGGAGCCCGGCGGGTCGAGGCTGCAGTGGCCAGGAGTGGCCACTGCACTCCAGTCTGGGTGACGGAGTGAGACTTCAACTCAAAAACAACAACAACAACAACAACAAACCAGATTGCTATCTCTGTTTTGGGTGGCCTCCTTGGGCTTAGGGCATGCCACTTCCTGTCAGTACCCTGACAACCAGTAAAGTAGAAGCAAGACTCTTAAGATGCAGCTGGAAAGATTGAGGTGTTGGATGTGTATTCCAGTTCCTTCTATCTTCATGGTGAAACTGAGTGTGAGCATTTATATCCCACTTTTTTTTTGTCAGTCTCACGCTGTCGTCCAGGTTGGAGTGCAGTGGCACACTCACAGCCACCGCAGCCTTGACCTGCTGGGCTCAGAAGATCCTTCTGCCTCAGCCTTCCAAGTAGCTGGAACTACAGGCATGCACCACCATGCCCGGCTAATTCTTGGATTTATTGTAGAGATGAGGTCTCGCCAAGTTGCCCAGGCGGGTCACGAACCACTTTTTTTTTTTTTTTTTGAATTGGAGTCTTACTCCGTCACCCAGACTGGAGTGCAGTGGCCGCTCCCGGCCACCGCACCCTCGATCTGCTGGGCTCCAGCGATCCTTCCGCCTCGGCCTTCCGAGTAGCTGGAAATGCAGGTGCACGCCACCATACCCGGCTAATTTTTTGATTTACTGTAGAGATGAGATCTCACCAAGTTGCCCAGGCAGGTCTCGAACCTGTGGACTGAGGCAATCCTCTCACCTTGGCCTCTGAAAGTGCTGGGATTATAGGTGTGGTCCACCAGGCCTGGCCGGTAGAGGTCTTTCAACTGGTCTCTCACTTTCTCTCAGAAGGAATTAATCCATGAATAAATGTTTATTTGGTGTGTCTGTGGGTGGAGGGAGGGTCGGGAGCTTCCTGTTCCACCATGTTGCTGATATCACCAATGCCCTCCCACTTCTCTCTTGAACCTACTACAGTCAGGTATGTACCGTCTTCACTCCCCTGCAACTGCTCACTTAAGGTCATTCAAGCCTTCCTGCAGTCAGAGGCATGGGACTCCGAGGAGCGGGCTGAGGCCACAGCCCCGTCTCACCCCACCAGGTCTCCATTCTTTGCCATGAGGACCCACATGGGACCCCATGTGCTTGCTTGCCAGGCCTAGACCCACTGGAGCTTGGGACCCTTCCTCCCCGGGTCCAAGTTTGTGGGGCTTTGTTCTGGCACTGCCTCATGGAGACCATTGCCTCTGTTTTCTGTTTTTTGTTGTTTTATTTTAACAACTACACTTTGCACACGTTAAGAAAAAATCTTCACTTTGGTAAAGACAGGAATCACTACCCAGTCCTGATTTGCTCCCCGTAACGGCAGCATTTGTCACAGCTGGTCGCTTTCTTCTTTTTATGTAGTTATTTATTATTACTTTATTTTTATTTATTTTTTATTTTTTTAAATCAGTATTTCTTATTATGATATTGTGGGGTACAGTTAAAGGGTTAGGTATACAAATATGCTTCGTTCAGGCACCCTTGTTGATAAGAGGTGTCTCCCCGTCCCCGGTCACTTCACTTTCTTCTTCTTTTTTTTTTTTGTGAGTTGGAGTCTCACTCAGACTAGAGTGCAGTGGCCGCTCCCCGCCACCGCAGCCTCGACCTGCTGGGCTCCGGCGATCCTTCCGCCTCAGCCTTCCGAGTAGC
>NW_007250997.1:0-3762 GCF_000164805.1 Carlito syrichta | reverse complement strand
ACTCACCTCAGCCTCCCAAAGGCGCGGGATGACAGGCTGAGCCACCAAGCCCGGCTCACTCTCTTCTTGAATCACTTGCTTTTCTTAACTTCCAGGACAAAACTCCCTCCTGATTATTCCCCCATGTTCCTGGTTGCTCTTCCGCGTTTTCAGATCCCTCCTCATCTCTCCCCTACCACAGTCCTGGGTCTTCTCTTTCTTACCATACTCTTTCACCTGGTTTCTCATCAAGTCTCACGGTCTTCAGTATCATCCACCCGCGGAGGACTCCTGCTGTGGTTGGACTGTGTCCCCTAAAAAGCATGTGTTGAAAATGTAACCCTCGCTGCAGTGTTGGGAGGGGATGCCTGATGCTTGGCGTTTAGCTCCTGACCAGAGCCCTCACGCCTGATTTCCTGCCGACCGCAGAAGGGCTGGAGGCTGTGAGCTGAGTCTCTGGCACTCTTCTGCACACTTCTTCCGCCATGTTACGACTCAGTGGGAAGGCTCTCACCAGAGAGCCCCGCGATCTTGGATGCCCGGCCTCCAGAACCATGAGCCAAATACATTTTACTTTCATCCATGTTACGTTTCCTTATCAGTGACCCAGTCTGCGGTATTCTGTCATCACAGCACAAGATGGACTAAGACAACTCTGAAGTTTATGCCTCCAGCCTGGACCTCGCCCCTAAATTCCAGACCAACCGCTTTCTTGACTTCTTCCTTTTTCAAGCCTGAAATTGTTCCCTTGATAGCTGCCAGTCGTCTTCCCCTTCTCCATTCTGCTAGTTTCTCAGGTAAAACAAGCAAACAAAAACCCTCGGTGTCATTTGACTTGGAGATTCTCTCTCTCCCTCCCCCACCCTCCACCCCCAGCTAAACTGTTAGCAAGTCTTGTCGTTTTCTTTTTCCTTTTCTTTTTGAGTTGGAGTCTCACTCTGTCACCCAGACTGGAGAGCAGTGACACGTTCCCAGCCACTGCAGCCTCGACCTGCTGGGCTCAGGTGATCCTTCCGCCTCCGCCCTCCAAGTGTCTGGAACTACAGGCATGTGCCACCATGCCTGGCTCATTCTTTTGATTGTCTGTAGCGATGAGGTCTTGCCAAGTTGCCCAGGCTGGTCTCAAACCTGTGGGCTCAGGCCATCCACTCATCTTGGCCTCCCAAAGTGCTGGGCTTATAGGCATGAGCCACTGCACCCGACCAGTCCTGTCATTTTCATCTTCATAATAGTTGGACCAGTTTTCACCAATCTTATTGGCACCCCATGGTCCAGGCACCACTTTCTCTTGCCCAGATCATTGCAGTAGCCTTCTGGATGTTTTCCTCATGTCTGCCCATGTTTCCTACAGTCTGTTCTCAACCAAGCAATGTGTTCCTGTTAAAATGTAAGTCAGACTATGTCATTCCTCTACTGAAAACCCTTCAAACCGGGCTCGGTGGCTCAGCATGTAATCCCAGCACTTTGGGAGACCGAGGTGAGTGGATTGCCTGACCCGCGGGTTCGAGACCCACCTGGGCAACTTGGCAAGACCTCATCTCTATAATAAATAAAAAATTAGCCAGGCGTGGTAGTGAGCGCCTGTAGTTCCAGCTACTCGGAAGGCTGAGGTGGAACGATCGCCGGAGCCCAGCAGGCCGAGGCTGCGGTGGCCGGGAGCGGCCGCTGCACTCCAGTCTGGGCGACAGAGTGAGACTCCAACTCAGAAAAAAAAAAAAAGAAAAGAAAACCCTCCAGTCACTTTCCATCTCATTCTGAGTAAAAGCCAAAGTTCTTTCTAACAGCCACAACGACTACCTGGCCTGGCCACCTGTAACTTACCTTTATGGCCTGAGCTTCTGAAAGCCTATCCTGCATCTTCTTAATGTAGCTACACTGGTCTACCCTCTGTCCTTTGAAACACGATACGATTCTACCAAAAAGCAGGCTTTGGGACCTCTACCAAAGGTAGAGGCTTTTCCCCTACCTGAGATGTCTCCTCCACACACACTTTTACGGCAAACTCCTCGCAGCCATCAATCCTTTTTCAGAAGTTGCCTTCCCTGTGAAGCCTTCCCTGGCCACTCTACTTAACAATCTGTTTAAGAATATTCGATTATTTATTTTATTCTACTTTTTTGAGTTGGAGTCTCCCAGGCTGGTGTGCATTGGCATGCTCATGGCCACCGCAGCCACGACATGCTAGGCTCAGACGATCTTTCCGCCTCGGCCTTCCAAGTAGCCAGAATTACAGCCGTACGCCCTCTGCCTCCCAAAGTGCTGGGATTACAGGCGTGAGCCACCACGCCCGACTTATTAAAGCATAGTTAATCTTCCTGAACTTTATTCCTCTTCATTGCTTTATCTTTCTTGCTTAGCACTATCATTTTCTAACATGCTCTAATTATATTTATATTTTTGATTGTGTCTTTCTCACTGAATGTTACATGTAAATAAGAATTATTTTTCTGTTTTGTTCATCGTTGTCTCTCCACTGACTAGAATAGCGACTCACACATGGTAGGAACTAGAAAAATATGTGTGGAATAAATGAAAGAATGAGTGATTTTATTTTTTTTCCAAATGTTATTTTATTTGTTTTTGTTTTGTTTTGTTTTGAGTCGGAGTCTCACTCTATTGCCCAGGCTGGAGTGCAGTGGCCGCTCCTGGCCACCGCAGCCTCGACCCGCCGGGTCCGGCGATCCTTCCGCCTCAGCCTTCCGAGTAGCCGGAACTACAGACGCGCGCTACCACGCCCGGCTGATTTTTTGATTTATTGTAGAGATGAGGTCTCGCTGCCCAGGCGGGTCTCGAACCCGCGGGCTCAGGCCATCCACTCACCTCAGCCTCCCAAAGGCGCGGGATGACAGGCTGAGCCACCAAGCCCGGCCCAAGTGAATAAATTTTTTAAAAACAATCTGTATGTTTAACACTGTTATTTTATTATAAAAATAATTCTATTATTAATTGTTTTAGATGAAGAAAGTATTTAACAAGTGTTCTATACATTTATTGTGAAATAACTGTAGAATAAGAAAAGATTTAAAAAAGAAAAAAATGTGCATGACCATACTATTTAAAAGTAATCGGGGCTGGGCTTGGTGGCTCAACCTGTAATCCCAGCACTTTGGAAAACCAAGGTGAGTAGATCACCTGAGCCCAGGCAACCTGGCGAGACCTCGTCTCAACAATAAATCAAAAATTCGCCCAGCATGGTAGTGCGCACCTGTAGTTCTGGCTACTTGGACGGCTGAGGCGGAAGGATCACAGAGCCCAGCAGGTCAATGCCAGGGTCGCCGTGAGTGTGCCACTGCACTCCAGCCTGGGCGACAGAGTGAGACTCCAACTCAAAAATAAAAATAAAGGCCGGGCACGGTGGATCATGCCTATAATCCCAGCACTTTGGGAGGCTGAGGTGAGAGGATTGCCTGAGCCCACGGGTTCGAGACCAATTTGGGCAACTTGGTGAGACTTCATCTCTACAATAAATAAAAAAATTAGCCAGGTGTGGTAGTGCGTGACTGTAGTTCCAGCTGCTTGGAAGGCTGAGATAGAAGTATCACCTGCGCCCAGCAGGTTGAGGCTGCAGTGGCCGTGAGCGTGCCACTGCACTCGTCTGGGCAACAGAGTGAGACTCCAACTCAAAAATAAAATAAAAATAAAAGTAATCACCATTAATATTCTATTATACATCTTTTCAGTCTCTTCAAGATCAAATTGTAATGCTGTTTACAAAATCACAAAAGCTGTTTTTCTGTGGTTTTTTTTTTTGTCAGTCTCACTCTGCTGCCCAGGCTAGAGTGC
>NW_007250996.1:5528-8054 GCF_000164805.1 Carlito syrichta | reverse complement strand
GTTAAGTCAGTGAATTTATTCAAGTGGTTAGCCAACTGGCTAGCTAGGTAGTTTGCTACTTTAATCAGCTGACTAGCCAGCTGGCTTCCTGGTTAAGTCAGCTAGATAAGTCAGCTGGCTAGCCACATGGCTAGTTATGTAGCTAGCATTCTAAGTCAGCTGGCTAGCCATCTGGCTACCTAGTTAAATCAGCGATTTAAGTGAACTGGCTAGACAACTGTTTACTAGGTGGCTAGTTAGTTAAGCCAGGTGGCTAGATGGATGGTTACCTAGTTAAGTCTGCTAGTTAAGTCAGATAGTTATCTGGCCGGCTAGCTAGGTGGCTGTCAAGTTAAGCCAGCTGGTTAGCAGGCTTCTCAGGTAGATTGCAAGCTAATCAAGCTGATTGGCTAGCCAGCTGACCTGCAGGGTGTCTGGCTAGTTAAGCCGACTGGCTATCTGACTTTCCAGTCAGCAGGCTGCCTAATTTAGCCAGTTGGCTAGCCAGCTCGCCATCCCACTAGCTGGCTAGCTGGATCCCTAGCCAGCGAGCCAGCCACATAGCTAGCTAGTTAAGCCAGATCATTAGCAGTGTAGCCAAACATTCGACTAGCTAGTTAAGTCAGCTGACTAGCCAGGAATTCATTTAACTTCCTAGTCAGGTACATAAGTCAACTAGCTATCCAGCTAGCTATTAAATTAGCTAGCAAGTCAGCAAACTATTCAGCAGATAGTTAAGTCTAGTAGCTATTCAGCTTTCTAGTCAGCTAGCTCGCTGTTCAACTTGATAGTTAAGTCAGCTATCCAGCTAACTAACCGGTTAGCTAGTTAGTTGATTCAGCTAGCTAGACAGCTAGATAGCATTTTTGGTATCCGGTTATGTCAGCTACATAGCCAGTTATCTAGTCAGTTAGCTAGTTAAGCCAGTTACCAAACGTGCTAGTTACTTAGCTAATTAGTCGGATAGAAATTCAGCTAGCTGGTCATCTAACTAGTGGGATTATTCGCTTTCCATCAGGTCAGCTAACTAGTCAGCTCCCTGGCCTGCCAACAGGTCAGCAAACTAGTCAGCTCATTCGCCAGCCAACAGGTCAACTAACTTGTTGGCTCTCTCACAGGCCAACAGGTTAGCTGGCTAGTCGGTTTACTCTCCAGTCTACTAGTTAAGTCAGCTCACCAGTCGGCTTGCTTGCCAGCTCACTAGTTAAGGCAGCTTGCCTGTTGCCTCACTCACCAGTCAGCTAGTTAAGTCAGCTCACTGGTCGCCTGCAGAATAGTTAAGCCAGATGACCAGTCGGCTCACTCACTGGTTGACATGTAAGTCAGCTGTCCTGTTGAATCACTAGCCAGACAATTAGTTAAATCAGCTCACCTGTCAGCTCACTCACTGGCTGACTAGTTAAGTCACCTAACTGGTCGGCCACCTATCCAGCCTACAAGTTAAGTCAACTAACCAATCGGCCGAATAGGTCAACTTGTCAGCCAAAAGTTTAGCTCAGCTAACTAGTTGCCGACAAGTTAGGTGATCTAACTTATCGGCCTACTACGCAGCTGACTAGTTAGGTCAGCACAACAGCCATCCAACTAGTTAACAGAACTGACTAGTGGGCCAACTGGTCAGTCAACTATCTAACCTAGCTAACTAGTCTGCCGACTAGTCAGCCGACTTGATAAGCCAGCTAACAAGTCTGTCATGTAGTCAGTCAATGTGTTTAAACAGTTAACTATTCTGTCCACTCGTCAATCAACAAGTTAAGGCAGTTTAATTCAGCTAGTTGTCAGCTGGCAACCAGCTGGCTAGCTAGTTAAGAAAGCTCATTAAGACTGTTGGCTTACCTGCTTGTTAGCTAGTTAAAAAGTTAGTCATGTCAGATGGCTATCCATTTGGCTAGCTAGTTATTTCAGCTAGTTAAATCAGCTGGCTAGCTAAGAAGCTAGCAATATATGATGGCTAGTTATGTCAGCAAGTTAGCTAGTTAAGACAGCTAGTTAAGTAAGTTGGCTAGCTAGATAGCTAGCTAGGTAGCTAGCTATTTGAGCCAGCTAGTTAAGCCAGCTTGCTAGCTAGGTAGTTACCTTGATAATTCAGCTAGTTAATTCAGCTTGCTTGCTAGTTAAGTAAGCGACTTAACTCAGCTGGCTAGCCAGAGGTCTAGCTGTGTAGCTAGCTAATTAAATCAACTGGCTAGCCAGTTGCCTAGCTAGTTAAGTAACCTTGTTAAGTCAACTCACTAGCAAACTAAATAGCTAGGTAGATAGTTAGGTAATTAAGTCAGCTGGCAAAAGAGCTGGCTACATACGTAGCTAGCTAGTTAATTCAGCTGCTATCCAGCTGACTAGCTAGTCAGTTAGGCAGATAAGTCAGCCTGCTAGACAGCTAGTTACCTGATTAAGTCAACTAGTTAAGTCAGATGGCTAACCAGCTGAATGGTTAAGTAGTAAGCTAGTTAAGTCAGGTGACTAGCCAGCTGGCTAGATAGTTAAGTTAGCTACATAATTCAGCTGACTTCCTAGCTGGCTGGCTAGGTAACTAGCTAGTTAAGTCAG
>NW_007250996.1:3934-5387 GCF_000164805.1 Carlito syrichta | reverse complement strand
TAAGTCAGCTCGCTTGCCTGCTGGTTAGCTAGGTAGTTAGGTAGTTAAGTCAGCAGGCAAACCAGTGAGCTATGTAGGTATGTAGATAGTTAAGTCATTTTGCTAAGCATTAGTCTATCTAGTTATACCAACTAGTTAAGTCAGCTGGCTATCCAGCTGTCTAGCTAGGTAGAGAACTAGTTACGTTTGATGGCTAGCCAGCTGACTACTTCATTAAATCAGCTAGTTAAGTCAGCTGGCTAGGATGCTGGCTAGCTAGATAGCTAGGCACTTAAGTCAGCTGGCTCTCCAGCTGGCAAGCTAGTTAAGTCAGCTGGTTTACTCAGCTAGTTAAGTCAGCAAACGTGCTGGCAACTGGTTAACATTGCTAACTAATGGGCCAACTCGTCGGTCATCTTGTTAACCCAGCTAACTAGTCAGCCATTTAGTCGGCCGAATTGTGTAACTTGCTAACAAGTTGGCCTACTAGGCAGCCAATGTGTTAAACAATGTAAGTTGACGGCTAACTCATCAGCCCACAAGTTAATTCACCTAGCTAACTTGCTGATCAACTAGTTAAGTCAGCTGTTTAACTCGTTTACCAACTGGTTAAAACAGTTAACTAACTCGTTAACCAACTCGTTAAGTCAGCTAGCTATATTGTTAGCCAACTAGTTAAGTCAACTAAGTCAACTAGCTAACCAGCTACCTAGCTAAGATAGCTAGCTCACTAGTTAGCTCTCTATTTAAGTCACCTACTTAAGTCTGTTACCTAACTAGTTAGATAATCATTAAAGCAGCTACTTATTCCACTAGTTAAATAGTTAGCTAGCTATTTAATTCAGGTAGCTAAGTCAGCTTGCTAACTTGTTAAGTTGGTCAGTTAAGTCAACTAGCTAAGTAGCTAAGTCAGACAGCTAAATCAGCTAGTTAAGTCATCTTTCTAATTTAATCAGACGGTTATGACAGTTAGCTAGCTAGTCAGCTAATGTAAGTCAACAGGTTGAGTGAGGTAGTAAGCTGATTAACTAAGGGGTTAAGCCAGTTGGTCGAGTCAGCTAGCCAGCTGGTTAGCAAATGGGTTGTGTCAGCTGGTTAAGTAGGCAAGCTAACTGTTAGCTAATGAGTTAAGTCAGATGATTAAGTCAGGTAGCTAACATGTTAGCTAAGGAGTAAGCATACTAGTTAGCTAGCTGGTTAAGTCAGCAAGCTAGCTAGACTGCTAACTATTTAAGTCAGCTTGTTAGCTAGGTAGCTAGCTGGTTAGATAACTATTTAAGTCAGCTGACTGGCTAGGTAGCTAGCTCAGTAGCTAGCTAGTTAACTCAGCTAGTTAATCAGCTTGTTAGCCAAACAGCTAGCTAGGTAGCGAGTTAGTAAAGTCAGTTGGCTAGCCAGCTGGATAGCTGGTTAATTCAGCTGGTTAAGAGAGCTGGCTAGCCAACTGGCATGTATGTAGCTAGTTATTTAAGTC
>NW_007250996.1:1851-3441 GCF_000164805.1 Carlito syrichta | reverse complement strand
TTAAGTCAGCTAGTTAAGTCAGCTGACTAGCTAGAGAGCTATCTAGGTAGCTAGCTAGTTAAGCCAGCTAATTAAGCCAGATGGCAAGCTAGGTAGATAGTCAGTTAAGTCAGCTAGTTAAGATAGCTTGCTAGCAAGTTAAGTCATCAAAGTAACTCAGCTGGATAGCCAGATGCCTAGCTGGATAGCTAGCTGGTGTAGTCAGCTGGCTAACCTGTTAGGTAGTTAGTTAAGTAACCTAGTTAAATCAACCCGATATATAGTTGTTAGCTAGGCAGTTAGCTTGTTAAGTCTGTTGGCTATCCAGCTGGTTACCTAGGTACCTAGTCAGTAAAGTCAGTCTGCTAGACAGCTGGTTAGCTAGTTAAGTCACCTAGCTAATTCAGTTGGCTAGACAGCTGGCTAGCTAGGTAGCTAGATAGTTATGTCAGCAGTCTAGACTGCTGACTAGCTAGTTAAATCACCTAGTTAAGTCAATTGGCTATCCAGCTGGCAAGCCAGGTAGCTTGCAAATTAACTCAGCTATATTGACAGTTGGCTAACTAGTTAAGTCACCTTGTTTACTCAGCTGGATAGCCAATTGGCTAACTATATAGCTAGCAAGTTAATTCAACTGACAAGAAAGCAGGCCAGCTATTTGTGTCAGCTACTTAAGCCAGCTGTCTAACCAGTTGGCTAGCTAAATAGCAAGCTAGTTATTTCAGTTGGCTATCCAGCTTGCTAAGTATTAAGTCAGCTAGTTAAGTGAGCAGGCTAGCCAGCTAACTAGCTATGTAGAGAGCTTGTTAAGTCAGCTGGCTAGCCATCTGTCTAACTAGTTAATTCAGCTAGTTGAGTCAGTTGGTTACCAGTTGGCTATCAGGTTAAGTCAACTGGGTAATTCAGCTGGATTCCCACCTGGCTAGCTAGGTAGCAAGCTAGTTAAATCAGTTAGCTAGCCAGCTGGCTAGAAAGCTGAGTCAGCTAGTTAATTCAGCTGGCTTCCAAACTAGTTAGTTAGGTAGCTAGCTAGTTAAGTCAGCTGGCTAGCCAGCTGGCTAGCTGGTTAAGTCAGCTAGTTAATACAGCTGGCCAGCCAGCACTCTGGCTACTTAAGTCAGCTAGTTAGTCAGCTGGTCAGTCAGCTGGCTAGCAGGATAAGAAAGCTGGTTAAGTCAGCTGCCCTGCTAGCTGGCTAGCAAGGCAGTTAACTAGTTAAGTTATCTGGCTAGCTAGGTAGCTAGCTAGTAAGGTCATTTAGATAAATCAGCTGTCTAGCCAGCTGCAAAGCAGGATAGCTAGCAAGTTAAATCAGCTGGCAAGCCAGCTGGCTAGCTAGCTAAGTCACACAGTTAAGTCAGCTCGCTGGCCAGCACGTTAGCTAGGTATTAAGGTAGTTAATTCAGCTGGGAAGATAGCAGGCTATGTAGGTGTGTATCTAGTTAAGTGAGCTGTCTAGCTATGAGGCTATCTTGTTATGTCTCCTAGTTAAGTCATCTGGCTTTCCAGCTGTCTAGCTAGGTAGCTAGCTAGTTAAATATATTGGCTAAACAGCTGACTACTTCATTAAGTCAGCTAGTTAAGTCAGGTGGCTAGGCTGCTGGCTAGCGA
>NW_007250996.1:0-543 GCF_000164805.1 Carlito syrichta | reverse complement strand
GGCTAGTTATTTCAGCTAGTAAGGTCAACTGGTTAGCTAGGTAGCAAGCTAGTTAAGTCAACTAGTTATGTCAGCTAGCTAGCTAGTTATGTAATCTAGTTACGTTTGCTAGCTAGCTAGATAGCTAGCTAGGATGCTAGCTAGTTATTTAAGGTAGTAAAGTCAGCTGGTTTGCTAGTTACCTAGATAGTTAAGTCAGCTTCTTACGTCAGCTGGCTAGCTAGCTAAGTCAGCTAGTTAAGTAAGCTGGCTATCCACCTTCCTAGCTGGGTAGCTATCTAGTTAAGTCAGCTGAATAGCTAGTTGGCAAGCTAGTTAAGTCACGTAGTTAAGTCAGCTCGCCAGCCAACTGGTTAGCTAGAAATATAGGTAGTTAATTCAGCTGGCAAGCCAGAGGTATATGTAGGTAGCTAACTAGTTAAGTCAGCTGGCTATTCAGCTGGTTAACTAGGTAACTATGCAGTTATGTAAGCCCGCTAACAAGATGGCTATTTAGTTAAATAACCTAGCTAAGTCAGCTGGCTACACAGCTGGCTAGCTGTG
>NW_007250995.1:2616-16682 GCF_000164805.1 Carlito syrichta | reverse complement strand
TCAGTCTCCCAAAGGCACGGGATTACAGGCTGAGCCACCGAGCCTGTCTTTTTTTTTTTTGAGGAGTCTCTATGCCAGGCTGGAGTATAGCAGAGGGCTCAGGGTCACTGCAGCCTCCACCTGCTGGGCTCAGGTGATTTGTCCACTCAGTCTTCCAAGAAGCTGTAACTACAGACACACACCACCATGCCCGTGTAATTTTTTGATTTATTGTAGAAACAAGGTCTTGCCAAGTTGTCCAGACTGGTCTCGAAAGCCTGGACTCAGGCAAGCCACTCAACTCCACTTCCCAAAGTGTTGGGATTACAGACATCAGCCAACCCTCCCAAGTAGTTTTTGTTGTTGTTGTTGTTTTGTTTTGTTTTGAGTCAGAGTCTCATTCTATCCCCCAGGCTGGAATGCAGTGACACACTCACAGCCACCGCAGCCTCAACCTCCTGAGCTCAGGCAATTCTTCCACCTCAGCATTCCAAATAGCTGGAACTGTAAAAGGGAGAAAAGAGCTGCCTCTGTTCCTGGGATTGTAAGGGGGGGGGTGAAAGAGATGACTTTAGCCTTGAAACAGGCGTTACTCCCTTCCTGGAAGGTTTCTCTGTAAACCTCTGCAAATATTGCAAGATAAATTGTATCCTTACCCACTATACTTGCCTAATTAGCACATCTGTTAGCTTGCTGATGTCAGCAGAATACTGAGATAAGAGCTCTGGAAAATGTCCAACTCTAACTTTAGCTAACCAAGATGTAAGCTAGGGCTACTTAAAGAAGCTCTGAGCTGCAGCTCAGTTCTGTCTTGCTTGGAATTTTCTTCCTGCAAGCAGTCATCAACTGGCAGAGTCTTGACTAATAAACCTCTCCTTTGTTAAAATTGACTCGGCGGACTGTTATTTAATCACTTGGACCCTACTTCATATGGGGGCTTGTTCGGGATAACCAAGCACTTAAATTACACCCATTTTAACTGATGGGCCTTGTGGGGCTGCGTCCCTGTGAACTCTCTGGGTTCGATTGGGCCTGTATCTGGCAGATTCACAACGCCCCTGGAAGCCCTCAGAGAGGTAGGTCAGGCTCCTGATTTTTGTTTTGAGTGCACTCCTGTAGAGACCCTTGGGAAAGCTGGATGCAGCGCTAATTCTGGGGTCCAAGGTCCTAGTGAGACGTCACCAGGATCTTCTGTTTTGTCCTTGGGCTGCCAGTTCTCTCTGTTCAGTCTTTGCTGTCTTGTCTGTATGTTCAGTGTTTGTTGCTGTCATGTCTGTTATTGTAATTAATATCATGGGTGGGACGGGAGCCCCGCCTTTATGCCCACATGGGATAATTGCCAACAGCTTCTCCAAGCTCTCTTCACTGCAGGAGAGAGGGAGATAATTCACCAGGAAGCAAGAAAGTTAATCCTGGGACCTGGCAGCCGGCCAGCAGAACATGCAGGATTTAAGTGCGTCTTTCCTCCTGACAGACCAAACTGGAACCCTAACACCAATCACGGTAGGGAATGTCTCACCACTTATCGCTGGACTCTGTTGAGGGTTTCCGGGCTGCTGCAAGGTGCCCCACAAATTTATCTAAGATGAGTGAAGTCACTCAAGGGCCACAGAAATCTCCCACCACTTTTCTGGAGCGTCTCATGAAGGTCTATCGGACATACACCCCAATAGACCCAAAGGCACCAGGAAACCAGAGGGCATTAGTCATAGCCTACGTCTCCCAGTCGGCCCCTAATATATATATATAAAGGGAGCTGGTTAAGTTGTTATACTTCATTTAATGGGCCATGTCATCTTTTAAAAACTTAATTGGTATATGTTTCTTTAAGTCATTGTATGTTTCCCTCCCTTCCTTAGCCTGTGTTCTTCTTCACTAATTCTTAAGGAATTCATTCTAATCCACCTGTAAAGAAACATAAAAATGTCTCTTATATGCTACTTAGCCTTTTGCTAACTCAGTGCAAGTTAATGCTAGCCTTGGAGAGAAAAAAAATTTTGTAATCTTTCTCTGAAAACTAAAATAAATAAGCTGTTCTTGTTTTCAAATGCTAAAAGCCAGGTTAGTTGAAAGTAAGTCTGTTTCTAAAGGTTTAGGCCTTGCCTAAGATCATAATCAACTGCTTGTCCCTGTAAAGCTGTTGGGAAGTCTCTTAGAGTCATGTAATGTATGCTAAGTCCCTACTTTATATCATAATGCTAAATAACACTAATGCTTGCATTTTTGGCTATGCCTGACTAGCACACCTCTTACAAGACTGGTAAAGCTTTCAATGCTAAATACTTTGCAGGACCTAATAAGGCATGGGAACTGGCCATTCCCACCTGATTAAGTCCCCTGTAAGCTCGGTACTTCACCTAAGGGACAGGTCAAGTACTAGGCACACTCTGTGTGCACAGAGTGAGACTTAATCACTCTCATTTAATTGTCCACATCTTACGACTAAGGCTGCTGTTTAGTAATTAATGAGGATTTTTAACAATTTTGCCTGTTCATAATTAGAAATAAGTAGGAACAGATCATTTTACATCTATGTGGCCTGTTCACTCTAAAAAGGTTTTCTACCAGGCCGTTTTGGTAGACATCACTGAGAAGTTGTGGAGCAAAAAAAAGGACTTCAAGAAAGGCTGAGAACACTCCATCTGGAAGAAGCCATCAGGGTTCCAGGAATTCCTGGCATTGCTGTTTATGACTTTATTTAGTTATTTGTTTGTCTTAGAATTTTCCATTGAGAAATAAATTCTAAGTGTTCAGAGCAAATTCTGGGTTTTTAAGAAACGTGACCAAGGGAGTGTGTAGAGGTCTGTGCCCTCGGACACCTTGGGACAGATTTTAAATGGTTGGAGCAAATTAAAATTACATGGTATAATAATAATAATAAATGCATTATTAAAAAATCAAATTTGAATTCACTACAAGTTAGCAGATAAAATCTGGAAAAGAACAAAACTATCTGGCAATTAAATTCACTTTGTAGACCTAAGGAAAAATAAACTGGTCAAAAGTTCTGTATGTGGAGGCATTTTAAAAATTTATTTCAAGCCAGGCTCAGTGGTTCGGCCTGTAATCCCGTGCCTTTGGAAAGCTGAGGTGAGTGGACTGCCTGAGCCTGCGGGTTTGAGACCCGCCTGGGCAACTTAGGGAGACTTCATCTCTACAATAAGTCAAAAATTAGCCGGTGCTTGGTAGCGCACGCCTGTAGTTCCAGCTACTTGGAAGGTTGAGGAGGAAGGATCACCAGATTCCAGCAAGTCGAGGCTGCAGTGGCCGGGAGCAGCTACTGCACTCCAGTCTGGGTGACAGAATGAGACTCCAACTCAAAAAAAAAAAAATTTATTTACTACTTTGCAAACAAGATTATATCCTATAGAATATTAAATGCCAAACTCCAGAAGCTTAACTCAGGACTAGGAATACCAAACTCCCAATTATAGAAAGCTTCTGAAATTCTTAGAAACTGAAACATTAAAAAAAAAAAGGAAAGGAACTCCAAGATGATCACCAGTCAGAGGAAAGGTAAACAAATTGGCAGTTACCACTAAAAGCAAAGCTCCAGCCACCCAAAAGAGGCCTGACAAGGATAAACCTACTAAGGGGAATGGTATCAGTTACTATGAATGTGGTCAATCTGGGCACCACATTTAGGTAAAGCATAATTGTTCTTAATGGCCTAAGCCTCCAGGACCTTGTCCAATATCCGGACTAAAAAGCCACTAAAAGAAATGGTGCAGCCTCTCCTGAAGTGGGGAGGGACACCTAGCTCCATGATGGTGGCTTTTGGCTGAAGGGGGAGGGGCATGGCCCAGGGCAGCACTCTATATGCCATCCACCCAGAGAATCCTAGGGTCTATATAAATGTAGCTGGGTCCAAATTCATTTCTTAATTAATACTGAGGCTAAGTTTCTAGCCTTTGTGTATGAACTGAACTTCTTTCTCCTAAAACCTGCTCTCTAGTGGGAGTTAAAGGTGTTCCAAAAACTAAATATTTCACCTAACAGTTACTAAAAGGTGAATTCACATTACAAGGGTTATCTATAAATAAATAAAAAGGAAAGCAAAAAGCAAAGGAAAAATATAAAAAGGTTGTTGGTATACAAATAAGGTTTTGGTAAGAAAAAAAGAAATATAAGAAAAAGGATAATTTTATTTAAGAGAAAATCTTATATGGTACATTTCTGTCCTATAATAAAGTGAATAGTTATGAGAATTTTTTAAAAGAGGGCAAAAAAACAAAAATAAAATGGTATAAGCACACCAAAAATGATATAAGGAAAGTTTATGAAAAAATATACATACAAAATAAATTCTATAAACAATCTGGGGATAATAAAGTCTTTCTGGATGCAAGTCTCCAAACATTTTTTAATTTCCCTTCAAATTTTATATAAAATTTACTTAAGTGCCTAGTTCAAATTATAGTCTAAAACAATCTGTCAGGCTACCATTACAGTCCAGAAATACAAAAGCTGGTACTTGTAATAAAGCCACAGAAATTAAAGTTCATCATTTAAGTTATGTTAATAACTTCGGGCCTTGTAGCTTTTGTACAAAAAGGTAATCAGCTACTGCCTACAATTGTCAAAATGTGGACCTGACTTTATTCCTTTTATTGAGCTAGAATCCAGTAATTTCATGCCCACTTAATGGTCATGCAAAAATTCCAGTCAGTACCTGCAAACAATGCCACTGCTGAAACAAATCTGGACGCCTCAAGTCAGACAGGGAAAAATTTTCGATCTCTGGTTAGGCAGGACTGCGCCCATTATCAGCTCTGAAGAAATTACAGAAGATGGACCTTCACCCCTCAGCACCCCAAATAATTATGGGAAAAATCTCTAAAGAATAAATCATTAAGTCAGGGTAGCTAGCACAGGCTAGGCATAAATAAATTTCCTATAGGTAGGTTTTAAAAGGCGTTCAAACATTTCTACTGCAGGCCAACTGGCAACCTATCCCACCGCCTGGCAAATCCAGGGAAAACTCCATCAGATGTAAAAACTAGGACAGTACAATCTTTCCATTTGCGAGTTAACATCATAATCACTAGAAATCCTTTGGAGACATGTGTAAACTAAACATAGGTATTTGGTATTGCATCACTCAGGATCCAAGACCCTGAAATGGAATTTGTTAAACCTTTGAAATTGTTTAACGGTAGTCCTTTTTCCTACACCTCTGAAGGAAAGGGGAGCCATAAACCTAAATGCTCATAAGAAAATGTGTTGTCTATTTGGGACAAATTTTAATCACAGTTTGTGAGCTTATTTCCCCAGATGCTTCTTGGACCAGAAGAAACTCAAACATCCCAGGGGAGTAAGTGCTGCTAAAAATTGAAGAAAGAAAGAACCCAACCAACAACTCAGAACTAAGCTGGACTTCCAGGACTGGGAGTGCACCGCAGATTCAGCAACACCCCTTAAACTGACCTTCTGGAAAGTCAAAATTTCTCAAGCCCTGCTCTAGAAGCCTGAGAATTCTCCAGCCCTGCTTCAGTCACACACCAGAGGCTGACTGATCAATGTACGGCAGAAGATTAAGGATTCAGCTTAAGAACTCAGCGGACATTACTGATAAGCCATTGTTTTGCTTTGTCAACCTTTATATTTGCTAAACTGTTTGTCATTTTAATTGCTGTAAAACTAACTTTATTTGCTGCAGAATTAACAAAGTTGTTCCCATTAAGCATGTTAGAAAAGGGTTTCACTAGCATTCCCATTCTTTCTTATAATAGGAAATGTTCTTGTGCTTTTATGTATTTCTGCCTAATTTGGGTGTTTATCGCTTTCCTCACACACCCAGCATGTACGTGCATAGAAACTATCTGGTCAGACGTAAGAGCTTTCCATCGTTATTCACCCCAGCCAGAAGTCTTTTCTGGTGGCCAACAAGGCCTCTTTGGTATCGGGCATCTGCTTACACAACTAAATCTTCTCAATGTACTAAAGGGCTATTTTGAACATACAAAAAGGTTGCATATGCCCAGCTCCCAGCATTATAAAAAGGCACATGTAAGCCAGGCTCGGTGGCTCAGCCTGTAATCCCGCACTTTGGGAGGCTGAAGTGAGTGGATTGCCTGAGCCCGCGAGTTCGAGACCCGCCTGGGCAACTTGGTGAGACCTCATCTCTACAATAAATCAAAAATTAGCCGGGCATGGTAGTGCGCACCTGTAGTTTCAGCTACTTGGAAGGCTGAGGCGGAAGGATCGCCGGAGCCCAGCAGGTCAAGGCTGCGGTGGCCGGGAGCGGCCACTGAACTCCAGTCTAGATGACAGAGTGAGATTCCAACTCAAAAAAAAAGAAAAAAGAAAGGCACATATACCATAGGAATAATCCAGCCAGGATTTTTCCTTCTGCCTAACCCAAGGGGGGATGAACTAGGCATCCCCCTTTATGAAAGCCTCAAAACCCGAGGTGCTCCATCCCTCGATCAAGTTCCTAATATAGGAGGGACCCAGGTTTGAAAAGATAACAAAGGGCCACCCCAGAGAATTATAAATACTTATGGCCCAGTCACATGGGTACAAAATGGGAGTCAGAAATGCCGCACGCCTCTATATATGTGCTAAATCACATAATCAGGTTACAAACTGTCTTAGAAATTATAACTAATCAAACAGCCACAGCTTTTGAGCTTGTTGCTCAGTAGCAAGCCCAAATGTGCGCAGCTATTTGTCAAAATCACCTAGCTTTGAACAACCTGCTGAAGAAGAAGTATGTGGTAAATTTAATAGCTCTAACTGTTGTTTGAAAATAAATAATAATGGTTCTCAAATTCCCCTACACCCCTTTGTCTGAAGAGTCAATGATTTGACTCTTGGCACAACTGAAAGGGGGTAATGTAAAAGGGAGAAAAGAGCAGCCTCTGTCCCTGGGATTGTAAGGGGGGGGGGAAGGGATGGCTTTAGCCTTGAAACAGGTGTTACTCCCTTTCTGGAAGGTTTTCTTTGAAGGTTTCTCTGTAAACGTCTGTAAATATTGCAAGATAAATTGTATCCTTACCCACTATACTTGCCTAATTAGCACATCTGTTAGCTTGCTGATGTCAGCGAATATTGCAATAAGAGCTCTGGAAAATGTCCAACTCTAACTTTAGCCAACCAAGATGTAAGCTAGGACTACTTAAGAAAGCTCTGAGCAGAGGCTCGGGGCCATCTCGCTTGGAGCTCTCTTCCTGCAAGTGATCACCAGCTGGCAGAGACTTGACTAATAAACTTCTCCTTTGTTAAAATTAAGTCGGTGGGCTGTCATTTAATTGTTTGTACCCTACTTCAGAACTGCCACCACATCTGACTAATTTTTTGATTTATTATAGAGACGAGGCCTCGCCAAATTGCCCAGGCTGGTCTGGAACCCCTGGGCTCAGGCAATCCTCTTGCCTCAGCCTCCCACAGTGCTGGGATTTCAGGCTTTGAGCCACCACCCCAGATCTCCAGGTAGACATTTTAAACAACAATGCCTGAGAAATTCTCACCAGGTCTACCAAATACCAGACTTTCTTGGTAGGAGATCCTAGCACTACTATCCAAAATCCAACACTCTAAACCTGGTTACTCTGCTTTCCACACGAGAACCCATAGAACATGGGTACCCAGAAACTTTAGAAGCTTCTTGGGCACTCAGAGCATATTTAACAGATGTTCCCCTCTCAGATCCAGAGCATGAGTGGTATCGAGATGATAACAGTTTTAAATTGTGAAAGAAAGTGGCTGGGTGCAATGACTCAAGCTTATCATCTCAGCACTTTGGGAGGCCGAGGATAGAGAATTGTCTGGGTCCAGGAGTTAGAGACCAGCCTGGGCAACTTGGCAAGATCTTGTCTCTACAATAAATCAAAAAATTAGCCAAATGTGGTAGTGTACACCTGTGCTTCTAGTTTCTTGCAAGCCTTAGGTGGAACGATCATGTGAGCCCAGATCTAACCTGGGTGACAGTGAGATTCTGACTCAATTAAAAAAAAGAAGGAGAAAAGAAAAGCGGGTCAAACTATTACTACCACCACTGAATTATAGAGAGCTGTGAGTATAAGAATGGTGATTTGTCTTCAAATTGGAGCCTAGCTTATCCTGGTTTCTCAAGATGGTGTCTAAATGCTTTGTACTTCTCCTTTGCTGATTCACGTCCCACTTTGCTGAGTTTCCTTATTCTGGACTTTTCACTTTGGCATGCTTCATGTTCAAGCTTTTGGCAGGATCCAAACAGAATGATAATTCTCTAAGCCAATCGGCAAATAGGACATGCAAATGAAATGAGTCTGTAAGCCAATCAAAATGTGTCACAGCCAGGCTCTGTGGCTCAGCCTGTAATCCCGCGCCTTTGGGAGGCTGAGGTGAGCGGATTGCCTGAGACCGTGGGTTCGAGACCCACCTGGGCAGCGAGACCTCATCTCTACAATAAAGCAACAAAAAAAAAAATCAGCCGGGCGTGGTAGCGCATGCCTGTAATTCCCACTACTCAGAAGGCTGAGGCAGAAGGATCGTCGGAGCCCAGCAGGCGAGGCTGCGGTGACCGGGAGCGGCCACTGCACTCCAGTCTGGGTGACAGAGTGAGACTCTAACTCAAAAAAAAAAAAAAAAGTGTCACATAGGCATTATAGGGGAAAGCCTGTAACTTCTGCAGTATTCCTGCAACGAGGAACCAGGAGAGGGACCTGACTTTTGGGGATAAAAGTGCTGATTATTCCTGCTTCGGTGTGCCTGCCAGCCAGACACCCGATCTTGCAAGACTGTCATTAAAATCTCGCTTCTGCTGCACTCCACATCTCTGTGCCCATCCTTTGATTTTGGACAACTGAGTTCATTTCTCACAAGGCATACCTCTGCCCCTGGGTACTTGTGCTCAAAAGGCAGAGCTGGTTACCTAAACTCAGTCATTTGCTATAAAGACAAAAGGTTTAATATATTAAGTCTCTAAGTGTGCCTTTCACATCGTGCATTCCTAAGCAGCTATTTAAGAAGAAAGAGGAGTATTGATTCCTCAGGGAACACCTAGCACAGAGACCCCCTTAATTTCTTCTCATCAAAGCCGCTCAGCTTCCAGCAGGGGAGTCAGCAACACACTGCAAAGGACACCAGCGGTCACACAGCTTCGAAGCCTTAGGAAATGGTAAAGCTGACAAGAGGCAAACATATCAGCTCTTGCTCCTTATCCGTCACTGAGTTTCTGGCTATTCCCTCAATTATCCTTGAATATTCAGAGGAAGAAATACATCTAGACAACAAGTGCCACATGTAATGGGTCAAGGTTAATCCTGCAGGAAAGGCTCATACTGCCCACCAGTCAGAAAATTGAAATTCTTTGGCACCCTCACAATTCACTACATATAGGAAGGAGACTCTTATATAAACCTTTTTTTTTAAATTTGTTTTTTGTTTGTTTGAGTAGGAGCCTCACTCTATCACCAGGCTGGAGTGAAATGACATGCTCATGACCACTGCAGCCTTGACCTACTGGGCTCAGGTGATCCTTCTGCCTAAGCCTTCCAAGTAGCTGGAACTCCAGGAGCACGACACTATGTCTAGGTACTTTTTGATTTATTGTAGAGAGGAGGTCTCACCAAGTTGCTCAGGCTGGTCTTAAATCCCCAGCTCAGACAACCCACTTGTCTCTGTCTCTAAAGTGCTGGGATTACAGGTTGGGCCACCACGCCTGACTTTGAACTTTCAAGCTCTCAATTATTATTATTTTTTTGAAATCGGAGTCTCACTGTTGCAAGGCTGGAGGGCAGTGGCATGCTCACCATCTCGACCTGCTGGGCTCAGGTGATCCTTTTGCCTCAACCTTCCAAGCAGCTGGAATTACAGGTGGGCACCAACACGCCAGGGTAATTTTTGATTTATTGTAGAGATGAGTTCTTGCCAGTTGCCCAGGCTGGTCTTGAACCCCTGGACTCAGGAAATTCTCTCACCTCGGCCTCCCAAAGTGTCAGGATTCTTGGCATGAACCGGCCTTAATTTTTTGATTTATTGTAGAGAAAAGGCCTTGCCAAGTTGCCCATACTGGTCTCGAACCACAGGGCTCAGGTAATCCTCTCATCTCTTCCTCCCACAGTGTGGGAGTACAGGTGTGAGCCACTGCGCCCAGTAAGCTCTCAAGTTTTATGTCGCAGCTTAAGCTCTAACTTAAAAGAGCTGACTCAAGGATGCCCCATCTGCAGAATGGTTGGTCCTCAGGGGCACCTGAGGCCTCTACCCTCACTCTCCCCTCTTCAGCGAAGGGGACACTTGCCAGGACAAGACTGGCAACTTGATTTTACTCATATGCCCAGGTACAGCAAACACAAATATCTGTTCATTTTCATGGATACATTTTCAGTCTGGCTTTTCTGACCACATCAGAAAATGCCTCAGAGGTTTTCCAGGCCTTAGGAAAGGCGATAATCCTTGTTTTGGCCTTCCTGTTTCCTTGCAGAATAAAAAGTAATTTACCCTCCAAACTACACAACAGGTGTCAGAATCCTTAGGCATTAATTTTAAAATCAATGTAACCTATCATCTCCAGTCCTCAGGGAAAGTGGAATAGGATTATCCTACTGTTTTTTGTTTTGATTTGGTGTCTCACTCTCACCCAAGCTGGAGTGCAGTGGTATGATCATGGTCACCCCAGCGTCGACCTCCTAGGCTCCAGTGATCCTCCTGCCTCAGCCTTCCAAATAGCCAGAACTACAGGCAAGCAATACCATGACTGGCTAATTTATTTATTTATTGTAGAGACAAGGTCTCACCAAATTGCGGGGCTGGTCTCGAAACTCCGGGTTCAGGCAATCCACTCGCCTCGGCCTCCCAAAGTGCTGGGATTACACGTTGAGCCACTGAGTCTGACTCACTCTTTTTTTGGGAAGAGTCTCACTCTATGCCAGGAGGGAGTGCAGGAACTGGCTCATGGTCACTGCAGCCTCTACTTGCTGGGTCAGGTGATTTGCCCACCTCAGCCGTCCAAGTAGCTGGAATAACAGACGGATGCCACCATGCCCAGCTAATTTTTTGATTTATTGTAGAGACCAGGACTTTCCAAGTTGCCCAGGCTGGTCTCAAAACCCCGGCCTCAGGCAAGTCTCTAGCCTCAGCCTCCCAAAGTGGGATTACAGGCATAAGCGATCGCTATCAGCTAGATATTTTATTATTTTTTTGATTCAGAGTCTCACACTGTCATCCAGGCTGGAGGGCAGTGGAACGTACACAGCGACCGCGACCTTGACCTGCTGGGCTCAGGCGATCCTTTAGCCTCAGCCTTCCAAGTAGCTGGAACTAAAGGCACACACCACCACTCCTGGCTTATTATTTGATTTATTGTAGACAGGAGGTCTCAGCAAGTTGCCCAGGATGGTCTTGAACCCTTGGCTCAGGCAGTCCTCTCACTTCAGCCTCCCAAAGTGCCAGGATACAGGCTTTGAGCCACCGCACACAGCCTCTGGATAGATATTTTAACCAATAAAGCCATTAGGATTCTCACCAGATAATGCCTTACCAAATGCCAGACTTTCTTGGTGGGAGACCCTAGCATTACTATCCAAAAATACAACACTTTAAACCAGGCTACTCTAGGTCCACACCAGGGCCCATAGAACATGCGTACCTGGAAACGTTAGAAGTTTCTAGGTCAGTCTAAGTAGACTTAACAGATATTCCCCTCACAGATCCAGAGCATGAGTGGTACATAGATGGTAGCAGTTTATGTTAAAGGGTGAAGAAAAGTGGCTGGGTGCAGTGACCCCCGCCTGTAATCTCAGCATTTTGGGAGGTCGAGGTGAAAGGATTGCCTGAGTCCAGAAGTTCAAGACAAGCCTAGGCAACCTGGTAAGGCTTCATCAATACAATAAATTTAAAAAATTAGCCGGATGTGGTGGCGTACACCTGTGGTTCTAGCTTCTTGCAAGGCTGAGGTGGAAGGATGACCTGAGCCCAGATCTAGGCTGGGTGACCGTGAAATTCTGACTCAAATTAAAAAAAAAAAGGAGAAAAGAAAAGCCGGTCAATCTATTACTACCACCACTGAATTATAGAGAGTTGTGAGAAAGAAGAATGGTGATGTGTCTTCAAATTGGAGCCTAGCTTATCTTGGTTTCTCAAGATGGTGTCAAAATGCTTTGTGGTTCTCCTTTGCTGATTCACTTCCTACTTCACTGCCCTTCCTTTTTCTGGGTTTTTTACTTTGGCATGTTTCCTGTTTAAACTTTTGGTGGGATCCAACCAGAATGATAATTCTGTAAGCCAATCGACAAATAGGACATGCAAATGAAATGATTCTGAAAGCCAATCAAAATATGTCATGTAGGCATCACACAGGAAAACCTGTAACTTCTACAGTATTCCTCCAATGAGGAAACAGGAGAGGGACCTGCCTTTTAGGGATAAAAGTGCTGATTCTTCCTACTTCGATGTTCCAACCCACTAGACACCCGATCTTGGAAGACCCTCCTTGAAGTCTCTCTTCTGCTGCACTCCACGTCTCTGTCCGTCCTTTGATTTTGGACAGGTGAGTTCCTTTCCCATCGACTGCACTTCTGTCCCCAGGTACTTCTGCCGAAAAGACAGAGCTCGTTACCTTAATTCAGTCACTTGCTGTGGACAAAGACAAAAGGCTTAATATATATACAGTCTCTAAATATGCCTTTCACATCCTGCATTCCCATGCAGTTATTTGAGAAGAAAGAGGAGCATTAATTCCTAAGGGAACACCTACCAGAGAGGCTCCTTAATTTTACAACTCATCAAAGCTGCTCAGCTTCCAGCAGGGGTGTCAGGAATTCACTGCAAGGGACACCAACACAGCTTCGAAGCCTTAGGACATAGAAAGGCTGGCAAGGTGGCAAACACATCAGCTCTTGCTGCTTATTCAGTCACTGAGTCTCTGGTTATTCCCTCAATTTTCTTTGAATCTTTAGAGGAAGAAACACAATGGCTAGACAACAGGGAGCTATGTATATGGGCCATGGTTAATCCTCAAGGGAAGGTTTGTTCAGCCCTCCAGTCAGGACACTGAAATTATTATGCACTTTCACAATTCACTACATATAGGAACGAGAACCTTATACAAACTTTTTTTTTGAGTGGTGTCTCACTCTGTTGCCCTGACTGGAGTTCAGTGGCATGCTCATGGCCACCGCAGCCTCGACCTGCTGGTTACAGGGGATCCTTCTGACTCAGCCTTCCAAATAAGTGGAACAACAGGCACGAGCCACCATGCCTGGCTATTTTTTTTTTTTTTTTTTTGAGTTGGAGTCTCACTCTGTCGCCCAGACTGGAGTGCAGTGGCCGCTCCCGGTCACCGCAGCCTCGACCTGCTGGGCTCCGGCGATCCTTCCGCCTCCGCCTTCCAAGTAGCCGGAATTACAGGCATGCGCTACCACGCCCGGCTGATTTTTTGATTTATTGTAGAGATGAGGTCTCGCCTGCCCAGGCAGGTCTTGAACCCTCGGGGTCAGGCAATCCACTCACCTCAGCCTCCCAAAGGCGCGGGATTACAGGCTGAGCCACCGAGCCCGGCTATAATTTTTTGATTTAGTTTAGAGGTGAGGTCTTGCCAAGTCCGAGGCTGGTCTTGAAGCCCTCTAGTCAGGCATTCCTCTCTCCTCTACTTTCCAAAGAGCTGGGAGTACAGGTGTGAACCACCGCACCCATGTAAGTGGAATTTTAAAATGTCTGAATACTTCCAAAACCTGCCTATGGGAAATTTATCTATGTCTCACCTGTGCTAGCTACCCTCCCTCAGTCCTCAGCCCCAGGAAGGAAGCTCCAAGCTAGGTGAGGGTCTGGAGTGCCAGCCCAGCTTGGCCTCTTGGGACCCACAGTGTCTCTGTAGAAGGTGAACCCGGACATTGCTCGGGTAAACTCTGGTGTGACCATGTGGCTCCTTGAATTATGGCCACTATGTTTCCTAGCTGTGACCCCCCTCCTGTACCATGGGGAGGTGAATCTCCTGTCTCGAATTTACTTTCTAAATAAACTCTACTTTTCAAGTGAAAAAAGAAAAAAGATCAAAAGAATGGAAACCCAAGAGCCTTTCTTTGGCCAGTTGGCAGGCCAGGGGTTAGCTGGGTGGTGGCACAAGGAGGGCGGGATGAGGTTGACCTGTCCCTGGAGTTACAGCT
>NW_007250995.1:0-1859 GCF_000164805.1 Carlito syrichta | reverse complement strand
AGGCGGGTCTCGAACCCGCGGGCTCAGGCAATCCACTCACCTCAGCCTCCCAAAGGCGCGGGATTACAGGCTGAGCCACCGAGCCCGGCTTAATTTAATTTTTTTTTGAGTTGGATTCTCACTCTGTCACCCAGACTGGAGTGCAGTGGCCACTCCCGGCCACTGCAACCTCGACCAGCTGGGCTCCGGCGATTCTTCCACCTCTGCCTTCCAAGTAGCTGGAACTACAGGCAGGCGCTACCACACCTGGCTAATTTTTTGATTTATTGTAGAGATGAGGTCTCCCCATGTTGCCCAGGCGGGTGTCGAACCCACGGGCTCAGGCAATCCACTCACCTCAGCCTCCCAAGGCGCAGGATTATAGGCTGAGCCATCGAGCCTGGCTTTTTTTTCAATTTTTGAGTTGGAGTCTCACTCTTGTCACCCAGTGCACTGGCACGCTTATGATCACCACAGCCTTGACCTGCTGGGCTAAGGCAGTCCTTCCTCCCCAGCCTTCCAAGTAGCTGGTAATACTGGCATGCGCCATCACGCCCGGCTAATTTTTCTTGATTTGTTTTAGAGATGAGGTCTCACCAAGACTGCCCAGGCTGGTCTTGAACCCATGGGCTCAGGCAATCTTCTCATCTCGACCCCCCATAGTGCTGGGATTATAGGCGTGAGCCATTACACCCGGGGTCCTCCACTATTTTCTGCTGGTCCGGGCCATGGCGGTTTCTCTTGGGCTCCCCCATGTCTTATCTCTCCCTCTGTCTCCCTGGTCACAACACCCCACCTCAACTCTTGCAGAGCGATCTTCAGACTGAAAAGATCATCCTGGAAGCCAGGAGGAAGCCCTTGCCTGATGGTATCCAAGCAGGCTCAGTGATCAGGTTTCGTGGTGTCCCGGAAAAGACTGGATGGTGAGACCAAGGCCCCAGGGGAAGGGCAGTGGGAGATCCCCAGGTTCAGCTCCCCACAGGTACTGCAGTCCACAGATGGTGGCCCTGGGCTACTCTGCCCACCAGAGTCTCTTAATCCCAGAGCATTCTGACCATCTGAAATCTGAAGTATTCACTTTCTTTCCCTGGGCCTAGGTGACTGCGGTCTCCAAGTTTCCCTAGAATTTGGGGTCAGGGTCATCTTAGGGTTCCTAGATGCAGTCCCATGACCTCCATGTGTGAGCATCAGGAACCCTGGCCATATGCCTGAGTCCTGGAGACACCCTGACACTGGGGAGCCTTGCCTATCAGTCCTGTGTGAGTAACCTCCAGGCCTTCAGGGATTCTGGTGTACCCTGGATATACTGGGCTGCCTGGTATGGTTCCCAGTCCACTGGGGCCTGAGGATTCTCTGGGCCTAGGAATTCCCTGGCCGTCAGCCCTAGGACTCCTGGCAGCTCCCAGGCTCTTTGGAACTGAGGTCACCTTGGCCCTTTCCACGGTGACCTTGGTCTGGGTGTGTCTGCCCAGGACCCATGAAACTGTGGAAGTCTAGGGAGCCTGGGTTCCCAGCCTCAGTCCACACCCCTCTACCACAGTGTGTGATTTTTAGGAAATGGGGAGTCCGGACCCACTGGCCCTCGTCGGTGGTCTGGGGGTTCCTGAACCCTCACCTCTCCCCCTCCCCCATCCACCCCCTAACCCCCCTTCTCCCGCGCAGGTTCTCCATTAACCTGATGTGTGGCGAGGAAAAGGACGCAGACATCGCGCTGCACTTCAACCCCCGGTTGAACAACAATTCGGTGGTCTTCAACAGCCGGGAGCGGGGCGCCTGGGGCTCAGAGGAGTTCGGCGAGGGCTGCCCCTTCCAACTGGGGCAGCCCTTCGAGGTGCACATCATCGTTACCAACGAGGGCTACAAGGTGCTTCTCGGTCCTG
>NW_007250994.1:6763-7744 GCF_000164805.1 Carlito syrichta | reverse complement strand
TCCACTTCGCTCAATATAAATGCTCTCCATTCCGTTCCATTACATTACATTCCTGTCACCCCATTACATTCTTCTCCATTTCACTCCATTCCATTCCATTCCTCTCCATTTTATTCCATTCCTCCCCATTCGATTCCTCTCCATTCCATTCCATTCCATTCCTCTTCATTACATTCCTTTGCATTTCACTGTAATCCATTCCATTACACTCCACTCCCGTCCATTCCATTCCATTTCATACCATTCCTCCCCATTCTATTCCATTCCTCTCAATTCCATTCCATTCCTTTCCAATTCATTCCATTTCATTCATTAATCTCCATTCTTTTCCTCTCCTTTCCTTTCCATTCCATTGATCTCCATTCTATTATATTCCTTTCCTTTCTATTCCACTCCATTCCTCTCCTTTCCTTCCCATTCCATTCCATTCCTTTACATTCCATTCCTTTTCTCTGAATTCCATTCCTTTTCATTTCACTTCAATCCATTACATTTCACTCCACTCCAGTCCATTCCACTTCCCTCAATATAAATGCTCTCCATTCCATTCCATTCCATTACATTCCTATTACCCCATTACATTCTTCTCCGTTTCACTCCATTCCATTCCATTCCTCTCCATTTTATTCCATTCCTCCCCCTTCCATTCCTCTTCATTCCATTCCTCTGCATTCCACTCCATTCCATTCCTCTTCATTCTTTTCATTCCTCTCCATTCCATTCATCTCATTTTCAACCCTCTCCATTCCATTCCATTCCATTGGTCTCCATTCCATTCCTCTCCATTTCTTTCCATTCCCTTTCATTTCATTCCGTGTCATTCAATTCCACTACATTCCATTCCTCCCGACTCCATTCCATTCCAGTCCATTCCTCTCCGTTCCATTCAATTAATCTCCATTCCATTCCATCCCACTCAATCACATTACCATTCCATTTTTCTCCATTCCTCTTTATGCCTCTACATCCTACTGCATTCCA
>NW_007250994.1:4467-5424 GCF_000164805.1 Carlito syrichta | reverse complement strand
ATTCCATTCTACTCCATTCCATTCCTTTCCCTTCCCCTAAGTTCCATTTTTCAACATTTCATTCCTCTCCATTCCATTCCATTCCATTCCATTCTTCTGTTCCATTCCATTCCATACCATTCCACACATTTCCATTTCATTCTATTCCTCTCCATTCCATTCATTTCCAATCCTCTCCATTCTATTCCACTTCATTCCATTTGAGTAGATACTATTCGATTCCATTCCATTCTATTCCTCTCCATTCCATTCCATTCCTCTCCAATCCACTCGATACCCCCCCTTCCATTCCATTCCTTTCCATTCCATCAGATTCCATACGTCGCCATTCTGTTACACTCCATTCCATTCCATTTCATACAAATCCATACCATCCCTGTCCAATCCACTCCATCTATTCCACTCCATTCCATTCCATTTCATTCCATTTATCTAAATTCCATTTCACTCCATTCCATTCCATCCCATTCCATACCTCCCCATTCCATTCCTCTAAATTACATTCAATTGTAATCTTTTCCATTCCATTCAATATTACCATTTGATTTGACATCATTCGATTCCATTCCATCCATTCCACTCCTCTCCATTCCATTCCAATCCTCTCCATACCATTAAATTCCATTCCTCTCGTTTTCTTTCCTTTCCATTCCATTCAATTCCTTTCTTTTCCATTCCAATGCATTTATCTCCATTCTATTCCTTTCCTCTCCATTCCAATCCATTTCTCACCACTCCATTCCATTCTTCTCCTTTCCATTCCATTCCATTGTCCTCCTATCCATTCCATTCCATTCAATTCCTCTCCGTTCCGATCCATTCCTTTCCAATCCATACCACTCTACTCCATTCCATTCCTCTCCATTCCATACTTCTCCATTCCTCTCTATTTCACTCCTCTCCATTCCTTTCCATTCTTCCCCATCTGTTCCTCTCCATTCAAATCCTCTCCATTCC
>NW_007250994.1:1126-4158 GCF_000164805.1 Carlito syrichta | reverse complement strand
TCCATTCCTCTCCATTCCATTCTTCTCCTTGCCATTCCATTCTTCTCAATTCCGTTCTTCAGCTTTCCAGTCCTCTCCAATTCATTCCACTCCTTTCCTCTCCATTTCGCTCCTCTCCATTCCATTCCATTCCTCTCCATTCCACTCCTCTCCCATCCATTCCTCTCCTTTCTTTCCATTCCATTCCATCAACATTCTCCTTTCCAATCCTCTCCATTCCATTCCATACCTCTCTATTCCATTCTTAACCATTAAATTCCCTTCCATTCCTCTCCATTCTATTGCATTCCTCTTCATTACATTCCTTTCCATTTCACTGTAATCTATTCCATTCCACTCCACTCCTTTCCATTACATTCCATTTCATCCCATTCCTCCCCATTCTATTCCATTCCTTTCAATTCCATTCCATTCCTTTCCATTTCATTCTATTTTATTCATTAATCTCCATTCTTTTCCTCTCCATTCCTTTCCATTCCATTGATCTCCATTCTATTCTATTATATTCCTTTCCTTTCTATTGCACTGCATTCCTCTCCTTTCCTTCCCATTCCATTCCATTCTTTTACATTCCATTCCGTTCCTCTGAATTCCATTTTTTTCCATTTCACTCCAATCCATTACATTTCACTCCACTCCAGTCGATTCCACTTCACTCAATATAAATGCTCTCCATTCCGTTTCATTACATTACATTCCTGTTACCCCATTACATTCTTCTCCATTTCATTCCATTCCATTCCATTCCTCTCCATTGTATTCCATTCCTCCCCATTCCATTTCTCTTCATTCCATTCCTGTCCATTCCACTCCATTCCATTCCTCTTCATTCTTTTCATTCCTCTCCATTTCATTCATCTCATTTTCAACCCTCTCCATTCCTTTCCATTCCATTGTTCTCATTCCTCTCCATTCCTTTCCATTCCCTTTCATTTCCTTCCGTGTCATTCAATACCACTACATTCCATTCCTCCCGACTGCATTCCATTCCAGTCCATTCCTCTCTGTTCCATTCAATTAACCTCTATTCCATTCCATACCACTCAATCACATTACCATACCATTTTTCTCCATTCCACTTTATGCCTCTACATCCTACTGCATTCCACGCAATTCCATTCCGTTCCACACCATTCCCTACCAATCCTCTCCCTTCCATTCCATTGCATTCCATTACATTCTACTGCATTCCTTTTCTCTCCATTCAATCCCTCTCCTTTCCGTTCCTCTCTATAACATTCTATTCCATTCTTTTCTGTTACATTTTTCTCCTTTCCAATATCTCTATTCCCTTCCATTCCATTCCTCTCCCTTATATTCCATTCCATTCCTTTCCATTACACTCCTGCCCTCTCCATTCAGTTCGATTGTACTCTATTCCATTCCTCTCCATTGCATTGTGTTCTATTCCATTCATTCCATTCTATTCCATTACATTCGTCTCCATTCAAATTCATTCCATTCCTTCCCATTGCATTTCATTCTACTCCATTCTATCCCACTAAATTCCGTTCCATTCCATTCAAATCCATACCATTCCTCTACAATCCACTCATTCCATTCTACTCCATTCCATTCTTTTCCCTTCTCCTAAGTTCCATTCTTCAACATTTCATTCCTCTCCATTCCATTCCATTCCAATCCATTCCATTCCTTTCCACGCATTTCCATTCCATTCCTTTCCATTCCATTCTATTCCAATCCTGTCCATTCTATTCCACTTCACTCCATTTGAGTAGATACTATTCGATTCGATTCCATTCCATTCTATTCCTCTCCATTCCATTCCATTCCATTCCTCTCCATTCCATTCGATTCCCCTCCCTTCCATTCCATTCCATTTCTTTCCATTTCATCCCATTCCATACATCGCCATTCTGTCACACTCCATTTCCTTCCATTCCATAGAAATCCAAACCATTCCTCTCCAATCCACTCCATCCATTCCACTCCATTCCATTTCATTTCATTCAATTCCATTACATTCCATTTCACTGCATTCCACTCCACTCCAATCTATTCCATTCCATTCTATTCCATTCCATACCTCTCCATTCCATTCCTCTCCATTCCATTCAATCCTAATCCGCTCCCTTCCATTCCATTTCACCATTTGATTTGATATAATTCGATTCCACTCCATCCATTCCATTCCTCTCCATTCCATTCCATTCCTCTCCATTCCATTCTATTCCTTTCTCATCAATATTTCCAATCAATTCCTCTCCATTCCATTTCTCTCCATTACATTCCATTACTTTACTCTCCATTCCATTCCTTTCCATACCATCCCATTCCATACCTCTCCATTCCTTTCCCCTACATTACATTCAATTCCATTCCTCCCCATTCCATTCCTTTCCATTTCATTCCATTCTTCTCCATTCCATTCCTCTCCCTTCCTTTCCACTCCATTCACCTCCACTAAATTCCTCTACATAACATTCCATTCCTCTCCATTCCGTTCCACTCCATTCCATTCCTCTTCATTCCTTTCCATTCCTGTCCATTCCCTTCCTCTCCGTTCCCATCCTCTCCATTCCCTTCATTTCCATTTCTCTCCAATTCATTCCTCTTCATTCCTTTCCATTCCCTTCCCTTCCATTCCATGCCATTCAATTTCATTACTTTCCATTCCGCTTGACTCTGTTCCATTCCATTCCATTCCAACTATTCCATTCCATTAATCTGTATTCCATTCCATTCCATTCCACTCTATCACGTTCCATTCCATTCCTCTCCTATCCCTCCATGCCTCTACATTCTACTGTATTCCACACCATTCCATTCCTTTCCACACTATTGCATTCCAATTCTCTACATTTCATTCCACTCCTCTAACTTCCATTCCATTCCATTCTGTTCCATTCCATTCCACTCCAGTCCTCTCCATTCAGTTCGATTCCATTCCTTTCGATTCCATTGCATTCTATTCCATTCGTTTCTATTCTCTTCCTCTCCATTCCATACAATTCATTTCGTCTCCCTTCAGTCCAATTCCATTACTTTCCATTACTTTCCATTCCACTACA
>NW_007250994.1:0-787 GCF_000164805.1 Carlito syrichta | reverse complement strand
TGATTCCATTCCATTCCATTCCTCTCCATTCCATTCCATTCCTCTCCATTCCATTGCATGCCTTACCGTTCGAACTTTCCAATCCAATCCTCTCCATTCCATTCTTCTCCATTCCATTCCATTCCTCTCCTTTCCATTCAATTCCCCTCCATTCAATTCCTTTACTTTCCATTCCATCCCATTCCATATGGCTTCCTTCCATTCGTCTCCATTCCATTCCATTCCATTCCTCTCCATTTCATTCCATTCCATTCCATTCCATTCTAATCAATTCCATTCCTCTCCATTCAACTCTATTCCAATCCATTCCATTCCTCTCTATTCCTCTCCATTCCAACCATTTCATTCCATTCTATTCCATTTCTCTCCATTCCATTGCATTCCATTCAAGTGTAATCCATTCCTCTCCGTTCCAATGCATTCCAATCGTCTGATTTCCATTGCTCGCTATTCCACTCCATTCGAATCTGTTCCTTTCCTCTCTGTTCCATTCCATTCCTCTATTTCTTTCCATTCCCTTCCATTAAATTCTGTCATTAAATTCCATTCCATTCCATTCCTCTTGATTCCATTCCATTCCTCTCCATTCCGTTCCATTAATTGCTTTTCTATTCCATTCCGCTCCAATCTCTTTCCATTCCATTCCTCTCCAATCCACTCTATTCCTCTCCATTCTACTTCATTCCATATCCTTCCATTTTATTCATATCCATTCCATTCCAATTTCCTTCTATTTCATTCCATTCCTCTCCCTTCCATTCCATTCCATTCTACTCCATTCCTTTCA